>NC_134024.1:1748533-1756033 GCF_040712315.1 Castanea sativa | reverse complement strand
AAACCCTAAACCCTAAACCCTAAACCATAAACCCTAAACCCTAAACCCTAAACCCTAAACCCTAAACCCTAAACCCTAAAACCCTAAACCCTAAACCCTAAACCCTAAACCCTAAACCCTAAACCCTAAACCCTAAACCCTAAACCCTAAACCCTAAACCCTAAACCCTAAACCCTAAACCCTAAACCCTAAACCCTAAACCCTAAAACCCTAAACCCTAAACCCTAAACCCTAAACCCTAAACCCTAAACCCTAAACCCTAAACCCTAAACCCTAAACCCTAAACCCTAAACCCTAAACCCTAAACCCTAAACCCTAAACCCTAAACCCTAAACCCTAAACCCTAAACCCTAAACCCTAAACCCTAAACCCTAAACCCTAAACCCTAAACCCTAAAACCCTAAACCCTAAACCCTAAACCCTAAACCCTAAACCCTAAACCCTAAACCCTAAACCCTAAACCCTAAACCCTAAACCCTAAACCCTAAACCCTAAACCCTAAACCCTAAACCCTAAACCCTAAACCCTAAACCCTAAACCCTAAACCCTAAACCCTAAACCCTAAACCCTAAACCCTAAACCCTAAACCCTAAACCCTAAAACCCTAAACCCTAAACCCTAAACCCTAAACCCTAAACCCTAAACCCTAAACCCTAAACCCTAAACCCTAAACCCTAAACCCTAAACCCTAAAACCCTAAACCCTAAACCCTAAACCCTAAACCCTAAACCCTAAACCCTAAACCCCTAAAACCCTAAACCCTAAACCCTAAACCCTAAACCCTAAACCCTAAACCCTAAACCCTAAACCCTAAACCCTAAACCCTAAACCCTAAAACCCTAAACCCTAAACCCTAAACCCTAAACCCTAAACCCTAAACCCTAAACCCTAAACCCTAAACCCTAAACCCTAAACCCTAAACCCTAAACCCTAAACCCTAAACCCTAAAACCCTAAACCCTAAACCCTAAACCCTAAACCCTAAACCCTAAACCCTAAACCCTAAACCCTAAACCCTAAACCCTAAACCCTAAACCCTAAACCCTAAACCCTAAACCCTAAACCCTAAACCCTAAACCCTAAACCCTAAACCCTAAACCCTAAACCCTAAACCCTAAACCCTAAACCCTAAACCCTAAACCCTAAACCCTAAACCCTAAACCCTAAACCCTAAACCCTAAACCCTAAACCCTAAACCCTAAACCCTAAACCCTAAACCCTAAACCCTAAACCCTAAACCCTAAACCCTAAACCCTAAACCCTAAACCCTAAACCCTAAACCCTAAACCCTAAACCCTAAACCCTAAACCCTAAACCCTAAACCCTAAACCCTAAACCCTAAACCCTAAACCCTAAACCCTAAACCCTAAACCCTAAACCCTAAACCCTAAACCCTAAACCCTAAACCCTAAACCCTAAACCCTAAACCCTAAACCCTAAACCCTAAACCCTAAACCCTAAACCCTAAACCCTAAACCCTAAACCCTAAACCCTAAACCCTAAACCCTAAACCCTAAACCCTAAACCCTAAACCCTAAACCCTAAACCCTAAACCCTAAACCCTAAACCCTAAACCCTAAACCCTAAACCCTAAACCCTAAACCCTAAACCCTAAACCCTAAACCCTAAACCCTAAACCCTAAACCCTAAACCCTAAACCCTAAACCCTAAACCCTAAACCCTAAACCCTAAACCCTAAACCCTAAACCCTAAACCCTAAACCCTAAACCCTAAACCCTAAACCCTAAACCCTAAACCCTAAACCCTAAACCCTAAAACCCTAAACCCTAAACCCTAAACCCTAAACCCTAAACCCTAAACCCTAAACCCTAAACCCTAAACCCTAAACCCTAAACCCTAAACCCTAAACCCTAAACCCTAAACCCTAAACCCTAAACCCTAAACCCTAAACCCTAAACCCTAAACCCTAAACCCTAAACCCTAAACCCTAAACCCTAAACCCTAAACCCTAAACCCTAAACCCTAAACCCTAAACCCTAAACCCTAAACCCTAAACCCTAAACCCTAAACCCTAAACCCTAAACCCTAAACCCTAAACCCTAAACCCTAAACCCTAAACCCTAAACCCTAAACCCTAAACCCTAAACCCTAAACCCTAAACCCTAAACCCTAAACCCTAAACCCTAAACCCTAAACCCTAAACCCTAAACCCTAAACCCTAAACCCTAAACCCTAAACCCTAAACCCTAAACCCTAAACCCTAAACCCTAAACCCTAAACCCTAAACCCTAAACCCTAAACCCTAAACCCTAAACCCTAAACCCTAAACCCTAAACCCTAAACCCTAAACCCTAAACCCTAAACCCTAAACCCTAAACCCTAAACCCTAAACCCTAAACCCTAAAACCCTAAACCCTAAACCCTAAACCCTAAACCCTAAACCCTAAACCCTAAACCCTAAACCCTAAACCCTAAACCCTAAACCCTAAACCCTAAACCCTAAACCCTAAACCCAAACCCCTAAACCCTAAACCCTAAACCCTAAACCCTAAACCCTAAACCCTAAACCCTAAACCCTAAACCCTAAACCCTAAACCCTAAACCCTAAACCCTAAACCCTAAACCCTAAACCCTAAACCCTAAACCCTAAACCCTAAACCCTAAACCCTAAACCCTAAACCCTAAACCCTAAACCCTAAACCCTAAACCCTAAACCCTAAACCCTAAACCCTAAAACCCTAAACCCTAAACCCTAAACCCTAAACCCTAAACCCTAAACCCTAAACCCTAAACCCTAAACCCTAAACCCTAAACCCTAAACCCTAAACCCTAAACCCTAAACCCTAAACCCTAAACCCTAAACCCTAAACCCTAAACCCTAAACCCTAAACCCTAAACCCTAAACCCTAAACCCTAAACCCTAAACCCTAAACCCTAAACCCTAAACCCTAAAACCCTAAACCCTAAACCCTAAACCCTAAACCCTAAACCCTAAACCCTAAACCCTAAACCCTAAACCCTAAAACCCTAAACCCTAAACCCTAAACCCTAAACCCTAAAACCCTAAACCCTAAACCCTAAACCCTAAACCCTAAACCCTAAACCCTAAACCCTAAACCCTAAACCCTAAACCCTAAACCCTAAACCCTAAACCCTAAACCCTAAACCCTAAACCCTAAACCCTAAACCCTAAAACCCTAAACCCTAAACCCTAAACCCTAAACCCTAAACCCTAAACCCTAAACCCTAAACCCTAAACCCTAAACCCTAAACCCTAAACCCTAAACCCTAAACCCTAAACCCTAAACCCTAAACCCTAAACCCTAAACCCTAAACCCTAAACCCTAAACCCTAAACCCTAAACCCTAAACCCTAAACCCTAAACCCTAAACCCTAAACCCTAAACCCTAAACCCTAAACCCTAAACCCTAAACCCTAAACCCTAAACCCTAAACCCTAAACCCTAAACCCTAAACCCTAAACCCTAAACCCTAAACCCTAAACCCTAAACCCTAAAACCCTAAACCCTAAACCCTAAACCCTAAACCCTAAACCCTAAACCCTAAACCCTAAACCCTAAACCCTAAACCCTAAACCCTAAAACCCTAAACCCTAAACCCTAAACCCTAAACCCTAAACCCTAAACCCTAAACCCTAAACCCTAAACCCTAAACCCTAAACCCTAAACCCTAAACCCTAAACCCTAAACCCTAAACCCTAAACCCTAAACCCTAAACCCTAAACCCTAAAACCCTAAAACCCTAAACCCTAAACCCTAAACCCTAAACCCTAAACCCTAAACCCTAAACCCTAAAACCCTAAACCCTAAACCCTAAACCCTAAACCCTAAACCCTAAAACCCTAAAACCCTAAACCCTAAAACCCTAAAACCCTAAACCCTAAACCCTAAAACCCTAAAACCCTAAACCCTAAACCCTAAAACCCTAAAACCCTAAAACCCTAAACCCTAAACCCTAAACCCTAAACCCTAAACCCTAAAACCCTAAACCCTAAACCCTAAACCCTAAACCCTAAACCCTAAACCCTAAACCCTAAACCCTAAACCCTAAAACCCTAAACCCTAAACCCTAAACCCTAAACCCTAAACCCTAAACCCTAAACCCTAAACCCTAAACCCTAAACCCTAAAACCCTAAACCCTAAACCCTAAACCCTAAACCCTAAACCCTAAAACCCTAAACCCTAAACCCTAAAACCGAAACCCTAAAACCCTAAACCCTAAACCCTAAACCCTAAACCCTAAACCCTAAAACCCTAAACCCTAAACCCTAAACCCTAAACCCTAAACCCTAAACCCTAAACCCTAAAACCCTAAACCCTAAACCCTAAACCCTAAACCCTAAACCCTAAACCCTAAACCCTAAACCCTAAACCCTAAACCCTAAACCCTAAACCCTAAACCCTAAACCCTAAACCCTAAACCCCTAAACCCTAAACCCTAAACCCTAAACCCTTAAACCCTAAACCCTAAACCCTAAACCCTAAACCCTAAACCCTAAACCCTAAACCCTAAACCCTAAACCCTAAACCCTAAACCCTAAACCCTAAAACCCTAAACCCTAAACCCTAAACCCTAAACCCTAAACCCTAAAACCCTTAACCTAAACCCTAAACCCTTAACCCTAAACCCTAAACCCTTAACCCTTAAACCCTAAACCCTTAAACCCTAAACCCTAAACCCTAAACCCTAAACCCTAAACCCTAAACCCTAAACCCTAAACCCTAAACCCTAAACCCTAAACCCTAAACCCTAAACCCTAAACCCTAAACCCTAAACCCTAAACCCTAAACCCTAAACCCTAAACCCTAAACCCCAAACCCTAAACCCCTACACCCTCAACCCTAAACCCTAAAACCTAAACCCTAAACCCTCAACCCTAAACCCTAAACCCTAAACCCTAAACCCTAAACCCTAAACCCTAAACCCTCAACCCTAAAACCCTAAACCCTAAACCCTAAACCCTAAACCCTAAACCCTAAACCCTAAACCCTAAACCCTAAAACCCTAAACCCTAAACCCTAAACCCTAAACCCTAAACCCTAAACCCTAAACCCTAAACCCTAAACCCTAAACCCTAAACCCTAAACCCTAAACCCTAAACCCTAAACCCTAAACCCTAAACCCTAAAACCCTAAACCCTAAACCCTAAACCCTAAACCCTAAACCCTAAACCCTAAACCCTAAACCCTAAAACCCTAAACCCTAAACCCTAAAACCCTAAACCCTAAACCCTAAACCCTAAACCCTAAACCCTAAACCCTAAACCCTAAACCCTAAACCCTAAACCCTAAACCCTAAACCCTAAACCCTAAACCCTAAACCCTAAACCCTAAACCCTAAACCCTAAACCCTAAACCCCAAACCCTAAACCCTAAACCCTAAACCCTAAACCCTAAACCCTAAACCCTAAACCCTAAACCCTAAACCCTAAACCCTAAACCCTAAACCCTAAACCCTAAACCCTAAACCCTAAACCCTAAACCCTAAACCCTAAACCCTAAACCCTAAACCCTAAAACCCTAAAACCCTAAACCCTAAACCTCTAAACCCTAAACCCTAAACCCTAAACCCTAAACCCTAAACCCTAAACCCTAAACCCTAAACCCTAAACCCTAAACCCTAAACCCTAAAACCCTAAACCCTAAACCCTAAACCCTAAACCCTAAACCCTAAACCCTAAACCCTAAACCCTAAACCCTAAACCCTAAACCCTAAACCCTAAACCCTAAACCCTAAACCCTAAACCCTAAACCCTAAACCCTAAACCCTAAACCCTAAACCCTAAACCCTAAACCCTAAACCCTAAACCCTAAAACCCTAAACCCTAAACCCTAAACCCTAAACCCTAAACCCTAAACCCTAAACCCTAAACCCTAAACCCTAAACCCTAAACCCTAAACCCTAAACCCTAAACCCTAAACCCTAAACCCTAAACCCTAAACCCTAAACCCTAAACCCTAAACCCTAAACCCTAAACCCTAAACCCTAAACCCTAAACCCTAAACCCTAAACCCTAAACCCTAAACCCCTAAACCCTAAACCCTAAACCCTAAACCCTAAACCCTAAACCCTAAACCCTAAACCCTAAACCCTAAACCCTAAACCCTAAACCCTAAACCCTAAAACCCTAAACCCTAAACCCTAAACCCTAAACCCTAAACCCTAAACCCTAAACCCTAAACCCTAAACCCTAAACCCTAAACCCCTAAACCCTAAACCCTAAACCCTAAACCCTAAACCCTAAACCCTAAACCCTAAACCCTAAACCCTAAACCCTAAACCCTAAACCCTAAACCCTAAACCCTAAACCCTAAACCCTAAACCCTAAACCCTAAACCCTAAACCCTAAACCCTAAACCCTAAACCCTAAACCCTAAACCCTAAACCCTAAACCCTAAACCCTAAACCCTAAACCCTAAACCCTAAACCCTAAACCCTAAACCCTAAACCCTAAACCCTAAACCCTAAACCCTAAACCCTAAACCCTAAACCCTAAACCCTAAACCCTAAACCCTAAACCCTAAACCCTAAACCCTAAACCCTAAACCCTAAACCCTAAACCCTAAACCCTAAACCCTAAACCCTAAACCCTAAACCCTAAACCCTAAACCCTAAACCCTAAACCCTAAACCCTAAACCCTAAACCCTAAACCCTAAACCCTAAACCCTAAACCCTAAACCCTAAACCCTAAACCCTAAACCCTAAACCCTAAACCCTAAACCCTAAACCCTAAACCCTAAACCCTAAACCCTAAACCCTAAACCCTAAACCCTAAACCCTAAACCCTAAACCCTAAACCCTAAACCCTAAACCCTAAACCCTAAACCCTAAACCCTAAACCCTAAACCCTAAACCCTAAACCCTAAACCCTAAACCCTAAACCCTAAACCCTAAACCCTAAACCCTAAACCCTAAACCCTAAACCCTAAACCCTAAACCCTAAACCCTAAACCCTAAACCCTAAACCCTAAACCCTAAACCCTAAACCCTAAACCCTAAACCCTAAAACCCTAAACCCTAAACCCTAAACCCTAAACCCTAAACCCTAAACCCTAAACCCTAAACCCTAAACCCTAAACCCTAAACCCTAAACCCTAAACCCTAAACCCTAAACCCTAAACCCTAAACCCTAAACCCTAAACCCTAAACCCTAAACCCTAAACCCTAAACCCTAAACCCTAAACCCTAAACCCTAAACCCTAAACCCTAAACCCTAAACCCTAAACCCTAAACCCTAAACCCTAAACCCTAAACCCTAAACCCTAAACCCTAAACCCTAAACCCTAAACCCTAAACCCTAAACCCTAAACCCTAAACCCTAAACCCTAAACCCTAAACCCTAAACCCTAAACCCTAAACCCTAAACCCTAAACCCTAAACCCTAAACCCTAAACCCTAAACCCTAAACCCTAAACCCTAAACCCTAAACCCTAAACCCTAAACCCTAAACCCTAAACCCTAAACCCTAAACCCTAAACCCTAAAACCCTAAACCCTAAACCCTAAACCCTAAACCCTA
>NC_134024.1:1741033-1743533 GCF_040712315.1 Castanea sativa | reverse complement strand
AACCCTAAACCCTAAACCCTAAACCCTAAACCCTAAACCCTAAACCCTAAACCCTAAACCCTAAACCCTAAACCCTAAAACCCTAAACCCTAAACCCTAAACCCTAAACCCTAAACCCTAAACCCTAAACCCTAAACCCTAAACCCTAAACCCTAAACCCTAAAACCCTAAACCCTAAACCCTAAACCCTAAACCCTAAACCCTAAACCCTAAACCCTAAACCCTAAACCCTAAACCCTAAACCCTAAACCCTAAACCCTAAACCCTAAACCCTAAACCCTAAACCCTAAACCCTAAACCCTAAACCCTAAACCCTAAACCCTAAACCCTAAACCCTAAACCCTAAACCCTAAACCCTAAACCCTAAACCCTAAACCCTAAAACCCTAAACCCTAAACCCTAAACCCTAAACCCTAAACCCTAAACCCTAAACCCTAAACCCTAAACCCTAAACCCTAAACCCTAAACCCTAAACCCTAAACCCTAAACCCTAAACCCTAAACCCTAAACCCTAAACCCTAAACCCTAAACCCTAAACCCTAAACCCTAAACCCTAAACCCTAAACCCTAAACCCTAAACCCTAAACCCTAAACCCTAAACCCTAAACCCTAAACCCTAAACCCTAAACCCTAAACCCTAAACCCTAAACCCTAAACCCTAAACCCTAAACCCTAAACCCTAAACCCTAAACCCTAAACCCTAAACCCTAAACCCTAAACCCTAAACCCTAAACCCTAAACCCTAAACCCTAAACCCTAAAACCCTAAACCCTAAACCCTAAACCCTAAACCCTAAACCCTAAACCCTAAACCCTAAACCCTAAAACCCTAAACCCTAAACCCTAAACCCTAAACCCTAAACCCTAAACCCTAAACCCTAAACCCTAAACCCTAAACCCTAAACCCTAAACCCTAAACCCTAAACCCTAAACCCTAAACCCTAAACCCTAAACCCTAAACCCTAAACCCTAAACCCTAAACCCTAAACCCTAAACCCTAAACCCTAAACCCTAAACCCTAAACCCTAAACCCTAAACCCTAAACCCTAAACCCTAAACCCTAAACCCTAAACCCTAAACCCTAAACCCTAAACCCTAAACCCTAAACCCTAAACCCTAAACCCTAAACCCTAAACCCTAAACCCTAAACCCTAAACCCTAAACCCTAAACCCTAAACCCTAAACCCTAAACCCTAAACCCTAAACCCTAAACCCTAAACCCTAAACCCTAAACCCTAAACCCTAAACCCTAAACCCTAAACCCTAAACCCTAAACCCTAAACCCTAAACCCTAAACCCTAAACCCTAAACCCTAAACCCTAAACCCTAAACCCTAAACCCTAAACCCTAAACCCTAAACCCTAAACCCTAAACCCTAAACCCTAAACCCTAAACCCTAAACCCTAAACCCTAAACCCTAAACCCTAAACCCTAAACCCTAAACCCTAAACCCTAAACCCTAAACCCTAAACCCTAAACCCTAAACCCTAAACCCTAAACCCTAAACCCTAAACCCTAAACCCTAAACCCTAAACCCTAAACCCTAAACCCTAAACCCTAAACCCTAAACCCTAAACCCTAAACCCTAAACCCTAAACCCTAAACCCTAAACCCTAAACCCTAAACCCTAAACCCTAAAACCCTAAACCCTAAACCCTAAACCCTAAACCCTAAACCCTAAACCCTAAACCCTAAACCCTAAACCCTAAACCCTAAACCCTAAACCCTAAACCCTAAACCCTAAACCCTAAACCCTAAACCCTAAACCCTAAACCCTAAACCCTAAACCCTAAACCCTAAACCCTAAACCCTAAACCCTAAACCCTAAACCCTAAACCCTAAACCCTAAACCCTAAACCCTAAACCCTAAACCCTAAACCCTAAACCCTAAACCCTAAACCCTAAACCCTAAACCCTAAACCCTAAACCCTAAACCCTAAACCCTAAACCCTAAACCCTAAACCCTAAACCCTAAACCCTAAACCCTAAACCCTAAACCCTAAACCCTAAACCCTAAACCCTAAACCCTAAACCCTAAACCCTAAACCCTAAACCCTAAACCCTAAACCCTAAACCCTAAACCCTAAACCCTAAACCCTAAACCCTAAACCCTAAACCCTAAACCCTAAACCCTAAACCCTAAACCCTAAACCCTAAACCCTAAACCCTAAACCCTAAACCCTAAACCCTAAACCCTAAACCCTAAACCCTAAACCCTAAACCCTAAACCCTAAACCCTAAACCCTAAACCCCTAAACCCTAAACCCTAAACCCTAAACCCTAAACCCTAAACCCTAAACCCTAAACCCTAAACCCTAAACCCTAAACCCTAAACCCTAAACCCTAAACCCTAAACCCTAAACCCTAAACCCTAAAACCCTAAACCCTAAACCCTAAACCCTAAACCCTAAACCCTAAACCCTAAACCCTAAACCCTAAACCCTAAACCCTAAACCCTAAAACCCTAAACCCTAAAACCCTAAACCCTAAACCCTAAACCC
>NC_134024.1:1633533-1718533 GCF_040712315.1 Castanea sativa | reverse complement strand
AACCCTAAACCCTAAACCCTAAACCCTAAACCCTAAACCCTAAACCCTAAACCCTAAACCCTAAACCCTAAACCCTAAACCCTAAACCCTAAACCCTAAACCCTAAACCCTAAACCCTAAACCCTAAACCCTAAACCCTAAACCCTAAACCCTAAACCCTAAACCCTAAACCCTAAACCCTAAACCCTAAACCCTAAACCCTAAACCCTAAACCCTAAACCCTAAACCCTAAACCCTAAAACCCTAAACCCTAAACCCTAAACCCTAAACCCTAAACCCTAAACCCTAAACCCTAAACCCTAAACCCTAAACCCTAAACCCTAAACCCTAAAACCCTAAACCCTAAAACCCTAAACCCTAAACCCTAAACCCTAAACCCTAAACCCTAAACCCTAAACCCTAAACCCTAAACCCTAAACCCTAAACCCTAAACCCTAAAACCCTAAACCCTAAACCCTAAACCCTAAACCCTAAACCCTAAACCCTAAACCCTAAACCCTAAACCCTAAACCCTAAACCCTAAACCCTAAACCCTAAACCCTAAACCCTAAACCCTAAACCCTAAACCCTAAACCCTAAACCCTAAAACCCTAAACCCTAAACCCTAAACCCTAAACCCTAAACCCTAAACCCTAAACCCTAAACCCTAAACCCTAAACCCTAAAACCCTAAACCCTAAAACCCTAAAACCCTAAACCCTAAAACCCTAAACCCTAAACCCTAAAACCCTAAACCCTAAACCCTAAACCCTAAACCCTAAACCCTAAAACCCTAAACCCTAAAACCCTAAACCCTAAACCCTAAACCCTAAACCCTAAACCCTAAACCCTAAAACCCTAAACCCTAAACCCTAAACCCTAAACCCTAAACCCTAAACCCTAAAACCCTAAACCCTAAACCCTAAACCCTAAACCCTAAACCCTAAACCCTAAACCCTAAACCCTAAACCCTAAACCCTAAACCCTAAACCCTAAACCCTAAACCCTAAACCCTAAACCCTAAAACCCTAAACCCTAAAACCCTAAACCCTAAACCCTAAACCCTAAACCCTAAACCCTAAACCCTAAAACCCTAAAACCCTAAACCCTAAAACCCTAAACCCTAAACCCTAAACCCTAAAACCCTAAACCCTAAACCCTAAACCCTAAACCCTAAACCCTAAACCCTAAACCCTAAACCCTAAACCCTAAACCCTAAACCCTAAACCCTAAAACCCTAAACCCTAAACCCTAAACCCTAAACCCTAAAACCCTAAACCCTAAACCCTAAACCCTAAACCCTAAACCCTAAACCCTAAACCCTAAACCCTAAACCCTAAACCCTAAACCCTAAACCCTAAACCCTAAACCCTAAACCCTAAACCCTAAACCCTAAACCCTAAACCCTAAACCCTAAACCCTAAACCCTAAACCCTAAACCCTAAACCCTAAACCCTAAACCCTAAACCCTAAACCCTAAACCCTAAAACCCTAAACCCTAAACCCTAAACCCTAAACCCTAAACCCTAAACCCTAAACCCTAAACCCTAAACCCTAAACCCTAAACCCTAAACCCTAAAACCCTAAACCCTAAACCCTAAACCCTAAAACCCTAAACCCTAAACCCTAAACCCTAAACCCTAAACCCTAAACCCTAAAACCCTAAACCCTAAACCCTAAACCCTAAACCCTAAACCCTAAACCCTAAACCCTAAACCCTAAACCCTAAACCCTAAACCCTAAACCCTAAACCCTAAACCCTAAACCCTAAACCCTAAACCCTAAACCCTAAACCCTAAACCCTAAACCCTAAACCCTAAACCCTAAACCCTAAACCCTAAACCCTAAACCCTAAAACCCTAAACCCTAAACCCTAAACCCTAAACCCTAAACCCTAAACCCTAAACCCTAAACCCTAAACCCTAAACCCTAAACCCTAAACCCTAAACCCTAAAACCCTAAACCCTAAACCCTAAAACCCTAAAACCCTAAACCCTAAAACCCTAAAACCCTAAAACCCTAAACCCTAAACCCTAAACCCTAAACCCTAAACCCTAAACCCTAAACCCTAAACCCTAAACCCTAAACCCTAAACCCTAAACCCTAAACCCTAAACCCTAAACCCTAAACCCTAAAACCCTAAACCCTAAACCCTAAACCCTAAACCCTAAAACCCTAAACCCTAAACCCTAAACCCTAAACCCTAAACCCTAAACCCTAAACCCTAAACCCTAAACCCTAAACCCTAAACCCTAAACCCTAAACCCTAAACCCTAAACCCTAAACCCTAAAACCCTAAACCCTAAACCCTAAACCCTAAACCCTAAAACCCTTAACCTAAACCCTAAACCCTTAACCCTAAACCCTTAACCCTTAACCCTTAAACCCTAAACCCTAAACCCTAAACCCTAAACCCTAAACCCTAAACCCTAAACCCTAAACCCTAAACCCTAAACCCTAAACCCTAAACCCTAAACCCTAAACCCTAAACCCTAAACCCTAAACCCTAAACCCTAAACCCTAAACCCTAAACCCTAAACCCTAAACCCTAAACCCTAAACCCTAAAAACCCTAAACCCTAAAAACCCTAAAAACCCTAAAAACCCTAAAAACCCTAAACCCTAAACCCTAAAACCCTAAAACCCTAAACCCTAAACCCTAAACCCTAAAACCCTAAAACCCTAAACCCTAAAACCCTAAAACCCTAAACCCTAAAACCCTAAAACCCTAAACCCTAAACCCTAAACCCTATACCCCATACCCCATACCCCATACCCCATATCCCATACCCACTACCCCATACCCTGTATCCCATACCCTACCCCATACCCTCTACCCCATACCCTCTACCCCATACCCTATACCCTATACCCTATACCCTAAACCCTTAACCCTTAACCCTAAACCCTTAAACCCTTAAACCCTTAAACCCTTAACCCTAAACCCTTAACCCTTAACCCTTAACCCTTAACCCTTAACCCTAAACCCTAAAACCCTAAAACCCTAAACCCTAAACCCTAAAACCCTAAAACCCTAAACCCTAAACCCCTAAACCCTAAACCCTAAACCCTAAAAACCCTAAAAACCCTGAACCCTGATCCCTGAACCCTGAACCCTGAACCCTTAAACCCTTAACCCTAAACCCTAAACCCTAAACCCTAAACCCTAAAAACCCTAAAAACCATAAACCCTAAACCCTAAACACCCTAAACACCCTAAAACCCTTAAAGCCCTAAGCCCTAAGCCCTAAGCCCTAAGCCCTATCCCTAAAAACCCTAAACCCTAAAACCCGAAACCCCAAACCCCAAACCCCGAACCCCAAACCCTAAAAACCCTAAAAACCCCAAACCCTAAACCCCAAACCCCAAACCCCAAAACCCTAAAGCCCTGAAACCCTAAAACCTAATGAGACTGATGGGCAATTAGATATTTCTTGAAGCACAAGTAGAAAAGAGAAACTGAATAAATAACTTTTTATTTCACGTGGATTACACTACAGTAGTGTATTTTGCCTTCACGTTCGGGTTCGGGGGTGGAGTGTTGATCCCCTCAAGGGAGGGGAGTGTAAACGTGAACCTATTAATTTCTGTAAATAAAAAAATAAAAAAAAATAGTCAATCAATTAGTTTTTGGAAAAAAATAATAATAAAGTGAACCAATTAGGCATCTACAGATAAATGTTAGGTTGAAGTTTTCATTATTCCATTCTCCAAGTAGAAGGTTTGTCACTGACAACAAATTTGAAAGCTCGGTTTTGTGTTAAAAACACAAGAGCTGTTTAGACCCCAAATTAAAAACACAGCTCGGTTGATTTTACTCTAACTTAAACTAAGTGCGAAAAAGAGTAAATGCAAGTGAACAATCAAAACAACTACTCTAAGCCATATTCAATAAATTAGAGCAGTAAAATGAAAGCTAAAAGAGTAGGGCAGAGAGTTGCAAATAGAAGATAACACGCCGATGTGTTATGGAAGAGAAAACCGAAGAACTCGGTGAAAAACCTTTCCGCCGTACTCCAAGCGGTAAATCGATCCGCTAGACAATAAGTTGAGATACACGAATAGCAAGAGACCCTCCAAGCCTAGTCTACCCAGTGCACTTAAGCCCTCCAAGCTCCTACTCCAACAAGGTTTCTCTAAACTGTGTCTTGTCTAGCTTCCCGGATCTTGCAATGCATCTGATTGCATCTGCCAAAGCTTGGCTTCTTGCAATACTCCCTAGTAGCACCAAAACCTCACTGGACACTCAGTATGGGTATGGTAAGTGTTTGAGCTGTCAACCTCTCAAGGATTTGGAAATAGAGAGGTAGGAGTAGAGGAAAACCATAATGGATGGTGTAGAGTATTTTGGGTATAACAATCTCACACTCTCAAGTGTTTGAGGCTAGAGTTTTCTCTCTGAAAAGCTCTCTACTCAATATATGGGTAATGATGGTATATATAGTGTGTATGAGGATGTAAAGGAGCAGATAGGACAAAATAGTAAAACAGGCTATTTCGTAGGTATCTTGCGGGAAGGCCGTACCTGCGAGACACTTACAAAAACCAGTTGTCACCATCAGTCATGACTCTTCACATTCCAGTCATGTGCTAGGCACATGCATCACTTCGCGGGATGGATAGTCACGAGCTACCTACGAAAACTCCTTTTGTCTTCAATAAATGCCTTGAGTCTTCACACTTTCTCTCACACAGAACCCTCACAAATAAATCCCACATAAAATACAGGGTACAAAAGGTTGAGCAAAATTACAATCAAATTTGACACGGAATTAAAACCAACACAAAATAGTTGTAAATTACAGCTTTACAATCTCCCTATTTGGCTATTTCGTGACAAAACACCCTATAACTGACTCTAGACTTAAACGTGAGTTTGGGAATAATGGCAAAACTCATTCACACCTAATCTAGATGTTGTGAAGCACTTGCATGAATACACCTGTATCCTGAAACACTTGCACACAAACAAAACTTTCATTAAGCTCATGACAAGTTGAATACAAGGAATGTATAGGAGCAAGTATAATGCAATCAAAGTAAACGAAAAAATATAAACTATAAAGCATAACTTGATCATACAAGAGCAGTCATTAAAGAACGTCAACAATGATCATTTAACTAGTGAACGATCATCCGAACACACAATGCAATTAAGTGCAAAGCAAAAATCAATTGCATGTCCAAAACACACAACCAATGCAAAATACCAAAGTATTTGCATTAAGGATACAAGATCCAACAAGGGTACAAGAGCGTAGTACTCAAGATAAACTAAAAGTACAAAAAAAAAAATGCTACAAAGCAATGAGATAAACACAAAGTACTGAATATTAAACTGGAATTAAACGAAAGTACTTAAAGTTTTAAAAGAAAGCAATGTAAATAGATGCGTTCAAGACTATGGCAAAAGAAAGTGAACAACTCAACCACCAAAAATTAACCAATATGTCTATGAAGTGCATGTGCTACGCTATGCTCCCCCTCAAAATGTGCAACTCTCCCTCAAAACTTTCTCCCCCTTTTCTAATTGGAATGGCCAAAGGAGTTAGTCTTCATTTTCCTCTAGCTTCCTTTGAATTTGATCCAGTTGAGTTTTGAGAGAAGTGAACTTCGTGTCGAAGCGAATGTGTTGAGAGTGCATGATAGATGCAAGTCCGAATAGGTTAGTGCTGATGTCTTGAATGGATGACATAATGATGTCTAGCTTCTCATCAAGGGCATGAGAGCTAGAGCTTGAACTAGCATAAGGAGCATTACTCTCTTGCTTGGTTGCCTTCTGGGTGTGACTAATGTTGGCATTGAGAGAACGGGCGTTGATTGGATTAGGTTATGGGTATGGTCTCTCATCTTCCAACAGGTGAACACCTTTCAGCTTCATAATTTTTAAGATAAAGTAACTAAAGGGAAGGCAGTTCCTTGAGGCAGTCCTCTCAACTGTTTTGCAAAAGATATGGAAGATATGAGGCCCGACCTAGATTCATGAAACCGTTACTTGAGAGAGGATAGAAGTTGTGGAACATGATTGATGTGAGCAGTCTCAATTCGGGTGATAGTGATGCAATAATCACTACTTTTCCATTGGTAGAGAATTCCAATTTCTTTCCTAGATTTTCCCAAAGAAAATCCTGCTCAGGATCTAACTCATCGTACACCGGAGGCTTCGGAAACATAGGTCGGTTGATACGTAGAATGCCAACAAGATAAGAGGGTGTTATTGTGAAATTATTTCCCCTAACCCAACATTTCATCTCATCTCCCTCAGCAATGGCATTCGCGTAGAATTCCTTCACCATATTCTCGTACGGTTCATCAAAGCTTGATAGAAGGAAATTCCAAACCTTGGTATCAAACCATTTTGGAATGCTCGTATCGAAGAGAGAGGCTTGGTCAACTACCCTTTCAACCAATAAGAGAGCATCTTTGAAATATTTCTCATAATCTTGAGATGTGGCATATGACAACTTGTCAACATCATAAAGCCCTAATGAAGAGTTGGTCCTCTTTGGCTTCGGGGTAAAACTGTCAAGATCTATCACGGGTTCATTTCTTTTGCTACTTCCCCCTTTTATAGCTGATTTCTTGAAGGGCGACATCTGTATAAACAGACACAAAACACACAAAGAGAATGCAGAAATACAAAGACAAGAACACAAACTTGATTAGCGTCAAGTTAGTCCAAAAATTAAGCACAAATACTTAAAACAAAACATAACAATCTTAAAACAACATGCTATAAGTGCTAATACATGTAAACAATAGCAAAATGCAAGACTATATCAACTATGCATGTGTGTGCATAAGGTGATGCAAGGAGTGTGCCTATTGGGTGCCTAGTGTATGCCTAGGTGATACATGTCATGGCATTGAGGCACAAATTTGGCAAAGTGTGTAAAATACACACCCAATGATTAAAACATGTCAAGCATGTTCAATCAAGGGTAAACCCAAACATTGGAACTCATTTGAGTCCAATTCAACACAAAAATGTCACTTGGACATTTTGTCAAACACTTAGCATGCAACATTGTACTACATGAATGGACAATGCATGAACACAAAGAAATTTGCCTAAATACAAGAGTAAAATGCCACAAGGGGCCAACACAGATACACACAAACCAAATGGGACTCATCCCAACCAAAATTTTGAAAAAATTTGCCCAAAAATCATAGTTCCTAACTCCTTTTTCAAAAATCCCCAATTCAAGAACCCTAACACAAATTCTGCATAATCTAGAATGAAAAGCTTAAAAGAATGTTAAGAAACATACCTTTGAAAAGATTTTGCAGAGATATGGACTTGAAATTTGAGGGTTTTGTGTGAAAAATTAGTTTTGGGTTGAGAGTGGTTTGAGTGAGGCAAAGGGAGTGAACTTAAGAGTGTTTTAAAAACTCAATCACGTCAGCCCTATAAAATTGAAAATACGCATTTTTTGCGGATTAGACAGTCGCAAAATTACTCGCGAAAAACACCACTGAAGCACAAACACTTTCGCAGGAAGCTTTTAGTCGCAAAAGTCTCTGTCTAAAATATGTGTTTTCCAGTTTTTTGCCTAAAAATCATTTCGCGGGAAGTGCTTGGTCGCGAAATAGTTGCGATATAGTTCCGATACTCTCTGTATGAAAATGAGATTTTTAGATTTCCCTTAAACTCTTTTCGCGGGAAACTTTTAGTCATGAACTCCTAGCGAAAATGCCTTTGAACCAGTTTTTGAAGAACAACACAAAAATGCATTTTGAACAAAAACTTAAAGCACGAAAGTATAATATCACTTTCAAAAACATATAAAATACTCAAAAAATCTTTTTGGGCTTGACCGATAAGCAATTGAGTATACACATCACATTTGATCATGTACAATCACACAAATGAAATAAGCATTCATTGAACAAAGTCTTGTATGTTGTGTGTGAGTATCAAATGTGGAATAGTCATTAATCTAGAGTGAAGCTTCAACAATTAATTCAATTAAGTCATACACAACTAGTATTAACTCAAGTGGACTATCTCAATTATAAAAATGAACATATATGATCTCCTACAAGAGAATGATTACATTTCTTTGAAGCTTTTCATTTGGCTTCTTTACAAATAATAACATTTGATCATTTTTGAACAAAATGCATCTCATTCTGAGATCGATGCCTGAATTTTTTGATATTTCAACTTTGTGAATGAGCCTTTGGCTTTTTAAGACACCATATATTTCAATACAAGTCGTTTTCCCTTTTTCCTAGTCAAATACTAGTATGTGCGACGGCTTTTGCAGCTCAATATCTCTTTTCATTTTGAAATTTACATTTGTTGAGTTCTTTAAGCAAAACATAAAAACGTGGGAAAAGATATAGGCACAAGTCTATGCATGTATCAAAACCAACAAGACTATTGACTAATCATTCATGACAAGCTTGAAGATCGATTTACAACAATCACACATAGATTTCAAGATTCTTCCCACAAAGATAGATGTGCATACAAAACAAGCTAAGCTCGTAAATGCACTACGCCATTAATACGAAAGTACTAGGCCAAACTCACATGTGATATACACAACACAACCAATCAAACTTTTTGGAGATTTTTCAATTTTTATGAGTTTTTGAATTTTTCAACACACTCAAAACAAAACAAGAAAAGTAAGATCAACAAATACAAAAACAAAATGCAGCTAGCAAAAGAAACATATAATCATACACATGAGACCTATGAAGCATGTATGCAATAATGAACAACATAAGGTCACATAAGGGCTGAAAGTCAGGGGATGATACCGACACCAATGGTCTTACGAAGAGACTCAAATCGTGGACGATCAAGGGGTTTGGTGAAGATGTTTGCCTTTTGGTTGTCGATGTTGATAAACTCCAACCACACAACCTTGTTCTCCACTAGATCCCAAATAAAATGGTACCGAATCTCGATATGTTTCGATTTTAAGTGTTGAACTAGATTTTTTGACAGGCTTATGGCACTTGTCTTATCACAGAACACACACATAATGTCTTAAGTGATTCCATAATCATGTAAAAGTTTCTTCATCCACAATAGTTGTGCACAACAACTTCCTGCTGCGATGTATTCAGCTTCAGCTGTTGAAAGAGAGACTGAATTTTGTTTTTTGCTCATTCATGACACCAAGTTATTCCCAAGATAAAAACAGCCACCGGAGGTGCTTTTCCTATCATTAAAGCACCTGCCCCAGTCAGCATCTGAATATCTAGCTAAGCACTCATCGGAGTCTTTTGAATACCAAATTCCATAATCAGAGGTGCCATTGATATAGCGGATGATTCCTTTTACTGTAGAAAAATGTGATTCTTTGGGTGCTTCTTGAAATCAAGCACATACTCCTACACTAAAGGCAATGTCTGGCCTACTTGCTGTGAGATAGAGAAGACTACCGATCATGCTTCGATAGAGTGTTGGATCTACTTTCATACCGGCTGGATGAAGACTTAATTTTGCCGATGAAATCATGAGAGTGGATGCATGCTTTTTGGAGTCTAAGCCGAATCTCTTTACAAGATTTTTGGCATACTTCTCTTGAGAGATAAATATCTCATCTTTCCATTGTTTCACTCGAAGCCCTAAAAAGTAGTTCAATTCCCCCGCCATGCTCATTTCAAACTCCTTTTTCATTTCTTCTGAAAATTCTTGAGCAATGTGATCAATTGTGGATCCAAAGACAATGTCATCCACATAAACTTGAGCAACAAGGAGGGATTTCTCATCTCTTTTAACAAACAATGTTCTATCGGTTTGACCTCGCTTGAAACCATGATCTACAAGATATGTGGTGAGGCGATCATACCATGCTCTTGGTGATTGCTTCAATCCATATAAAGCTTTCTTCAATCTTAGCACATGGTCCGGAAAGTGAGGGTCCTGAAACCCTTTTGGTTGCTCAACAAACACTTCTTCGTTTAGAAGTCCATTCAAGAAGGCACTCTTCACATCCATTTGGTATAGCTTGAAGTTCATAACACACGCTATGGAAAGAAGAATTCGGATTGACTCTAATCTTGCTACTGGAGCAAATGACTCATCAAAGTCTACGCCTTCAAGTTGAGTATATCCTTGAGCCACCAATCTAGACTAGTTTCGATCGACCTCACCATCTTCATCGGTCTTGTTCTTAAATATCGACTTGGTGCCGATTACAAGTGTATCCTTGGGCCTTGGTACCACTTGTTGGACCGTGTGCCTTACCAATCCATCCAACGACCAATTGGTGGAGGATGAAGGGGCACAAATCTTTTATAGCTTTTGATCATAGACCAAACCCATTGGTATTGGAGCGAATTGTGAAATCCCTCACACAATCAAATTTGGCACGGAATTAAAGCAAACACAAAATAGTTGTGAATTACAACTTTACAAAATCATTAAGACAAAAGAACGTAGTCTTTTTGGCATATCACCCACCGGAAACATATATATAGACAAATCATCTATCGACAACCTTATCTTGAACTACATAACAACTTAATATTTCTTTTCTATCCTAACTGATAATGGACTTCAACGTAATGGTACACCATTCCTCCACAATAGAAAAGTAGGCGAGGCTTCTATGCAAGCCTACAAAACTTCATACAACTCCAATGGCCATACTTTTGTACCCAGAGATACTTGTAGCAACTTTGGGGCCTAAAGAAGACTATCATTTTCACATGGTTGAAGCCAAACAAGATCCACTCTATTTCATTAGAATGAAGAAAGTATATCTCAAAATGAATTAAGATTTATTTGAGGTAGAAGTCCATACACTTTTAGAAGTGTAATATTTAATTTGAAATTATGAATTAGATCCATTTCAAATGGAGTTGATTATTTTTCAGTTGAAGCAATCTTGTTAATACCTTATCAAAGTTCATTTTGAATTGATAACTAAAATAAAATATATGGATATTGTTGAATATAGTTGGTATATTACCATTAATTTAATAAGTATTTGCCCAAGCCAATATAATTTGTTAATAGTGCTTAAAATTGAAAGTCTATCACTCAACCAAAATGCCAACCCATAGCCTAAGAAACCTATCCATTAACTTAGGCTAAGAAAATAATAAAAATATTAAAATTTAAAAGTGATAAGTGGAGGAAAATTAAGAATATCTCACTTAGCTAATTTCCCATGGAAGATGAAATATTTTGGCCTCATGTGAAAAGCAACGAAGGAAATAGGAATTACTATGGCCATTATGGAAGGAGATTAATGGTCCATTGTGAATTCTTTGAAAGCGAAGGAGGAATCCTTAGCCTCGTTTGCTCACTCGATAAGTTATAAGTTATATGCTAAACATGTTTAGCATGTTTGCTTAAAATATGCTAAACATGTTATAAGTTTTTTTTTTGTGGATGGAGAATGTTCCATTACATCTTAATGCTGTAATCCAAGCTAATAAGGCTTTTCTTGAATAGAATTTTTATCCTTCTTCCAATAAAATAAAAAATAAAAAATAAATTCAATTAAATAAATGTAATGAAAAATTAAAATGTTTTTCATCTAGGCCTCCCATTTTTCTATCATTACCTAAGTTTCTAATTTTCTCATATTTTTATTCAATTAAATACACTTAATGAAACATGTAAGTGCACAATTGTACCCGGACCCAAAGACAAACGTGGGCTCAGGCCCAATGAGCCTTAAACAATAAGATTTGTAGAGTGTGGATTTGAAATCTAGGTTCAGGATGTTGGAAATTCAACTAACAGACTAAAACGTTACAATCCGTGCAAATGATGAACAAATATGACAAAAAGATCTCCTCGGACGTAAGCCAAGGACGATTCGTAGATATATGTTCTCTTTCTAGGCCAATGTTTACAATCCTTAACTCCTATTTTTCTTTAGCAGAAAGGTGCCGATCCCCTTTTCCTTCCCTTCTTGCCTACTTATATACTTCTTCTTCATTGGCTCTTCCACATGTCCTACAAATCTTCCACTTAGATCCTTGTCCCATCCGCCACCTTCTTGAAGTCTTCAAACAATAGCAGGAAGGCTGAATTCTACTGTTCAATGGTCATCTCCCCATTAATGCGGCCCATAAAGCAGATGCAGAGTCTTTAATGTGGAGGTAGCAGTCTTTTCCCTAGATATTTATCTCACATCCTTGCATCTTAGAGGGTCCTCAGATCACCCTCTTACCCATCAGTTTCTTCAGGATTCTGCCTTTAAACCCTTTGGCGAATCCCAGGTTGTTTGCCAAGCCCATCCAAGGAGATATTCATCCTCAGACAGCTCCTCAGACGTCTGTAGTGTAGGCTGACTCGTGGGCTTAGGGGCCCGAGGACAAAAACAAACTGGTACCAATTGATCAAGCCCACAACCCATTTGTTTATTTAATAACTCTTACCCCCCACAAAACATACTCTTTGTATAATAATTCTTTCTTTTTTCTAAGGAATAAGAAAATAAATTCATAAATTTGGAAACAAGAATTCCTTTACCTTTGTACTATCTAGACTCAGGGACAGACCCAGGATTCAAGCTAAAGGGAGCTAGAATATAAGAAAAAAAAACTCCAAATAAGCATCCATATAGTATTAACAAACTATAAATACACAAAACCATTTTTTCTTAATACATTAAGATGCAATCACTTACCAATAATGACAAATAATAATAATAATAATATTTTTAAATTCTAGTCTGGTTAGGATTTTTATTTTTATTTTTGAAGTTAGAGCATTCACAGTAGTGGTGCTAAAAAATTTAGCTTTTAGCACCTCAAAAAACTACTTTATCCATTTTACCACCTCATTTTATAATACATCCAACATCAAATGTTCTATTTTTTTACTGTAAGCGCACAATTGCACCTAGACCCAAAGACAACTACGGGCTCAGGCCCAATGAGCCTTAAACGATAAAATTTGTAGAGTGTGGGCTTGAGACCTAGGTTAGAAGTACTGAGAATTTGATAACAGGCTAAGAGTTACAAACACATGTAAATAACAAAAGATAATTGTAAATAGGCCTCCTCGGACGTAAGCCGAGGACTACTTCTGTATTATTTTTATTTCTTACTTAAAGGTTACAATTCTTAGTTTCTTTCTTGGTTTCAGATCCTCCCTTCTTTCTTGATATTTTCTTTAACACTGGTGCATCTAGAAGGTTCAGGGTGTCCACCTTTAACCATTAGTCTTTCCAGAGTTGTGCCTTGACCTTCATAATGAAGTTTTGAGTTTTCTCGGATCTATCCGAGGAGAAGCTCACCCTCGGCTGTATCCTCGGACCCTCGGAGTATGGGCCAATTCGTAGAGTTTAATTCTGGAGCAGATCGGCCCTCCATGCTACAGTCCAAAGGCTCATATGCCCACTTGGGTCCTTCTACTCCCCACAATAGCCCCTAAAAACTCTATTTTTCATCGTCCGAGGAGAAAAAATAGGGTTTTGATTCAACGAGGACTTACCCCACACGTTTTGTAATTAACTGCATGTGTGGAAACCGTTTCGCGTTCCAGAGGATGCCACATGGCGGTTTTATTTTCAAAAACGCGCGCATTTATTACCGTAAGTTACACCTTGTCCCCCACGTTCAACGGTGAGATGAGCATCCAACGGCCCTTGTTACTCCATGAAAATTTGGGCGGGACAAATGCAATTTCGAGGCCGTTTCCCGCACGTCGTGACGCTTCGGGAACCTGCGCCCTCTTTTATTTCCTCAGAGGCTAATCCCATCAAAACATCAGTAATCACCTTTTGTCTGCAGAAATCCGTAGAAATTCGCACAACTTGAAATTTGTAAGTTCTTATTCCTTTTCCTTAACCCTTTCTCCTCGGATCCTATCCTCGGCCCCCCTTTTAACTGTTCCCTCTCATAGAACTTAGTCTTTCGTTTCTTTCTGATGGGAAAGTTTAAGTGTCTAGTAGATACCGCTGCTGGGATGGAAGGTTTTAGAGCTAAATACCTCATTCCCAGCGATGTAGGTTTAAGATACTGCCCGGCGGAAGCTGTGGCCGGTTCTAGGAGAGCCGGAGAGGTCATCATCCCAATGGTTGCCTTCATAGAAGGTGGGATGACCCTCCCAATGAAACCCGTTACCAGGGAGTATCTTCGCAACCACCGATTGTGCCCCGATCAGTGCGCTCCCAACATTTTTAGGGTCTTAGGAAGCGTTGATGCTCTAAATGAGCAAATGGGTCTGAACCTCACGTGGCATGATGTCGTCTTTATGTACGAATGCCACAAACTCACTAGAGTAGGTTATTACATCAAATCCCGCTCCAGCGTAGTTAGGTTGATCTCCTATTTGCCCAAGTCCAATAAAGGCATGAAGGATGACTACCTCATCGTCTCTGGCAACTGGCACGACGGCCCCCACTACCCAGTTGAGTGGGGAGATCCAGGTGCAACACCTTAGGATTTAACTTCCCACTCCATAACTCCCTAAATCATCTAGGCATGTGCATTCGCATTTACTTGAGCGTCTAACTTTAATTTATTATATGTTCTACGAATCTGACCATGTTTGTTTATTTGGATGTTTTTCTTTGCAGATAAGCAAAACGTTCGCCCACACTTAAACCATTACAACGTTGCAGATTTGAATAGAGTGCTACGCTCCGAGGTGTTCGTTAGCGGAGACTTACAACTTAGAGCAGCCCACCTGATTCTAGGGTACGATCCCATCTCCTCGGACTTCCAAGAGATCGAGAACGCAATAATCGCGGGTGACCGAAGGCGTAGGAGAATTCACGTAGCCAGACCCCACTTTTTGGCCGACCAAGACATCCCTGACGCCCCAAACATAGTGTTGTACACACAGCCCATAGCGGCAGTTCCCCTCGCTGTGCACTCTCAGGCAATTGCTGTCCCAGAGGAGCGAGTGTCTTCTTCGAACACGTTGGACGAGGAGATAGAACAATTTCAGTTCGAGGACTCCCCACGACCTCGCGGAAACCCGTTTGTTGTTCTTTCCGAGGAGGAAGAAGAAGCAGCCGAGGCCTCTGGGATAGAAGATCTAGTGATAGCGCGTCCAAACGACAGCTCCATTGAAGAAGAGATGGACGAGCTGAAGGGCCTTATGACCGCAAGAGGTGCACGAGTGGCGAAGAAGGGGACGAGGGGGTCCCAGGTTCCCCCGGCTTTACCACCACCTCCTCCTCCTCCAGCCAACCCCAAGCCTCCAGCCGAAGATCCCAAGAAGAAAAGAAAAGCGGAGGCCGAGGGGGCTGGAGGTGAAAAACAAAAGAAGATGAAACAGCCTGCGCCGGCCCAGCAGCAGAAATTGGACAAGGGCAAAGGGCGCGCCCGCTCAGTTGAAAGCGGGGAGATCAGAGACGTGGCCGAGGTGCGCCGAGCACTAGCTACCTGGTCTCTTGACTTGAGACTGGACGGCGCGCCCATTCCCTGTCACTCCAGCATTAGGGCAATCCAACAAGGCCACGCCCATCATTTGGTCGAGGTGTTGGAGCGTCCTTTTCTGCTGCCCAAGGACATGGAAACCTTGGAGAAGATGGGCCAGCCGCAGTTGTTCCTCTCATTAAAAAGGGGTTTAGCTCTGGTAAGTTCCATCTCGCACTCGTACTTTATATTTATTTGTAAACACTTTACCGTATTTAACCTCCTGGCATTTTTGCAGTCCATCTAAGAAGTTTTCGCGGCCGAGAAGTTCGTGGAGGATTCTCGGAAGCGCGCTGGGATGGAGCAAGAGCTAAGGCAAGAGGCAGAAAGGTCCCTAGGCCAGGGCCTAGCAGAGAATGGGAAGATCACGTCACAGCTGGCCGACTTGAAAAGAGAGAGAGATGGTGACAAGGCCAGCTTGAAGACGATGGAGGGCCAAGTGGAGGGGCAGCGTAACCTTCTCCGCCAAAAGGATGACGAGCTTGCCCAAGTCCAACAGGCACGCTCTGACTTAGAAAAGGAGCTCACGCAGGCGAAGGAGGAGGCTCGCGCCCACAAGCACACACTAGAGGCCGCAAAGAAGGCCAGCTATCAGGAGGGGGTGACCAAAATGCAAGAACAGCTGACAGAGGCTTTTGCGGCCTTGTGCCGAGAGTACTGTTAGCAGGTCTGGGGAGAGGCCATGAATGCAGTAGGGGTTCCTCAAGCTTCCGAGCTGAGGAAGCTCGAGAACATTTGGCTTCCCCTAGACATACAGGAAATTGAAGACCCTCATGTTGCTGTCTCTCCTGCCCTTCCTCCTGTGGTGCAAGAACTTGTTCCTGATCCTACAGAACCTGAAGGTTCCTATAAAGAGAAGGACAAGTGTGATGGCGCCGAGAAGGAGCAAGTTCAAGACATGGAGCCCCTCGTCCCTTCAATAGACAAAGGGAAGCAAGTTTTGTCAACCTTTGAACTGGAGTTGAAGAGTACCGAGGCTGGCAGTAGCTCCCTCCAAGACCCCCTGCACAAGCTTAAGGCCTAGGATAGAACCTTTTGTACTCCTCCCCCCTTTTTGTATATAATTAATGAAGAACATTTTTATTCAAATTTTATTCATGTTGTCTTTGTTTTACCTTATTCTTTTTGTGCTTGCCATGAAAGTTTTCAATAACAAATAATTAAAGGGAAAACAGAATAAATAAGTCTAACTCCACCATACAAACAACTATGACTTCAAAACAGCCACATAACTTAGTTTAGATATTAAATAATGTCACAGTTAGACAACTCACATGATGATTAAACCTTTGTAATCTGACACATTGCTTTCAGTAGGATGTAAGGTTCGAAGACCATTCCTTACAAAAATTTGTTTAACACTTAAAAATGTGGAACTTGAGATCCAAATTAATGAATGGTGAGACACTGATTTCCATAAAACGTATGCTAAGAATAAGAATAGTGACAAGATATCAAGAATAGTGACAAGGTTTGTGGTCCGAGGACTATACTTAACCAAGTTTCTGTTTGACTCTTAAGAATAGTAACCCCAAATGTTAATTTCCCCAAAGTAGGAGATCCGAGGACCCGGCATAACTAAGGTTCTGTTTAACAGATGACAAGATATCAATTTCCACGAGGTTTGTGGTCCAAGGACTACACTTAACCAAGTTTCTGTTTGATTCTTAAGAATAGTAACTCCAAATGTTAATTTCCCCAAAGTAGGAGATCCGAGGACCCAGCATAACTAAGGTTCTGTTTAACAGATGACAAGATATCAATTTCCACGAGGTTTGTGGTCCGAGGACTACACTTAACCAAGTTTCTGTTTGATTCTTAAGAATAGTAACTCCAAATGTTAATTTCCCCAAAGTAGGAGGTCCGAGGACCCAGCATAACTAAGGTTCTGTTTAACAGATAACAAGATATCAATTTCCACGAGGTTTGTGGTTCGAGGACTACACTTAACCAAGTTTCTGTTTGATTCTTAAGAATAGTAACTCCAAATGCCAGAGGTACTCATAACTTTCAAATGTTAACTAACAAAAGCACATTTTATTAATAATAATACCTTCTAAGGTTATTTACATTCCACGGGCGTGGTACAATTCTTTCATCTAGGTCAGCTAGCCGATATGACCCTATGCCTGCTACTGAAACAATGCGATAGGGGCCCTCCCAGTTGGGTCCTAGCTTACCCCAAGCTGGGTTCTTAGAAGTGCCCACAACTTTTCTTAGTACAAGATCACCAGGTACGAGCGGCCTTAGCTTCACGTGGGCATTATATCCCCGTTTTAGCTTTTGTTGATAATAAGCCATTTGGACCATAGCTGCCTCGCATCGTTCCTTATGTAAATCGAGACCTTTCTCCAGGAGTCCATTGTTATTCTCCGGGCTAAAAGAACTTGTCTTCAGGGTGGGAAAACCAGATTCCAGGGGTATAACCACCTCGGCTCCATAAGTCATAGAGAATGGTGTTTCCCCCGTGGACCTGCGCGGCGTAGTCCGATACGTCCACAAAACATGTGGGAGTTCCTCTACCCATCTGCCTTTCGCATCATCCAACCTTTTCTTGAGCCCACTAACTATGACCTTGTTAACAGCCTCGGCTTGCCCATTTCCCTGAGGATAAGCTGGGGTTGAGTATCTTTTTATGATGCCCATATCACCACAATATTTCCTAAAAGCCTTGCTGTCGAATTGAACGCCATTGTCTGAGATAAGTGTGTGTGGAATACCGGATCTAGTGACGATGTTTTTCGAGACAAATTTCTTGGAGTCAGCGTCTCTGATATTTGCTAAGGGCTCGGCCTCAACCCATTTAGTGAAATAGTCTGTCCCCACGAGAAGCCATCTTTTGTTTCCTGCAGCTCTCGAAAATGGCCCCACTATGTCCAATCCCCATTGTGCAAAAGGCCAAGGACTGTAAAGAGGGTTGAGAGCCCCTCCAAGTTGATGAATATTAGGGGCGAACCTCTGGCATTGATCACACTTTCGAGCATAATCCTGAGCCTCCCTCTGCATATTGGGCCACCAATAACCCTGAGTCAGAGCTCTATGGGCTAAGGACCTTCCCCCAGTGTGGCTTCCACAAATCCCCTCATGCAGTTCCTCCAGTAGTGCTTCCGTTGATTCAGGGTGCACACACAACACGTACGGTCCTGAGAAGGATCGTTTGTACAGTTTCTGGTCCTCGGACAACCAGAAACGTGGCGCCTTTCGACGTATCTTATCTGCTTCAGATTTGTCCTCAAGAATGGTGTCATTCTTAAGAAAAGATATAACCGGGTCGATCCAACTAGGTCCAGGCCTTATCAGATGAATGTGAACTGCGCTGACAATGGTAAGAGCTGGCTCTAACAAATCCTCCACGAGGATAATCCTTGGCAAACCCTGAGCCGAAGACGTTGCCAACGTAGCCAAAGAATCTGCATGAGTATTTCCACTCCTAGAAATGTGAGCTAAGACGAAGGAGTCAAATTCGGCTTGCTAACGCTTGACTTGGGCCAAATATTCCTGCATTCTGGGGTCTCTAGCCTCCATAGTGCCCGTGACTTGGCCGACCACTAACTGAGAATCCGAGAATGCCTGGACTACCTTTCCACCCATCCTATGCACCATCTTCATGCCCACCAAGACTGCTTCATACTCGGCCTCATTATTGGTAGCCGAGAACGCCAATCTCAAAGATTTTTCGAAGATAATCCCCTCAGGGGACATTAAGACAAGTCCAACACCAGACCCTCTCTGATTAGCTGCCCCATCCACATACACTCTCCAAGTCGGAGGTACTGCAGCTATGATCACACCAACTGGTTTTTCATCCATGTGTGCCTCTTTCAGGGTTTCTTCTAGCAATGGTTCGGTAAACTCTGCCACCAAGTCAGCGAGGACCTGGCCCTTCACCGAGGTGCGAGGCTTGTATTTAACATCAAAGGCTCCCAAAATGGTTCCCCATTTTGCCACCCTGCCAGAATAATCGGCACTGCGTAACACCGCCTTAAGAGGCAATTGGGTGAGGACCACCACAGTGTGAGACTGGAAATAATGAGGAAGCTTGCGAGTGGCGTGAACTATGGCCAGAAGCGCTTTCTCCAGGAGCAGATAGCGCACCTCGGCCTCATTCAAAGACTTACTAACGTAGTAGACCGGTCTTTGCACCCCGCTTTCATTCCTTATGAGGACCAGGCTGATCGCGTGGACGGCCACTGCTAGATAAGCAAACAAGACCTCGTCCGCCTCGGGGTGAGACAAAATAGGTGGCCAAGAAAGATATTGCTTAAGCTGTTGGAAAGCTAACACGCAGTCCTCGGTCCATTGAAACCCTTTCCACTTATTCAACAGTTGGAAGAAAGGACGGCATCGGTCAGCTGACTGAGAGATAAACCTATTCAATGAAGCAATCATTCCGGTCAATTTCAGGATCTCTTTTGGGTTCCGAGGCGGCTGCAAATCCTGAATAGCCTTGACCTGCACTGGGTTCACCTCTATGCCTCTGTGAGTAATCATGTATCCCAAGAACTTTCCGGACCCCACGCCAAAAGAGCACTTTGAGGCGTTAAGGCGCAGCTTGTACTTTCTTAGCACCTGAAAGGTGTCTGCCAGATCTTTCACGTGTGAAGGTATTGTTTTACTCTTCACCACCATATCATCCACATATACCTCAATGGTCTTCCCTAGTTGCTGTTCAAACATTCTGGTCATCATTCTTTGGTAGGTAGCCCCAGCATTCTTCAACCCAAATGGCATGACCTTATAGTGGTAGTTCCCTGTTAGAGTAATAAAAGCAGTCTTCTCTTGATCCTCCAATGCTAATGGAATCTGATGGTAACCCTGGAAGGCATCCAAAAAACTCATTCGAGGATGTCCGACAGTGGCGTCCACCAGTTGATCAATACGCGGCATTGGGAACGAATCCTTAGGGCAGGCCTTGTTCAAATCTGTGAAGTCCACACATACTCTCCACGTTCCATTCTTCTTTTTAACCACAACTGTATGCGTCAACCATTCGGGGTAGAAAACTTCTTTAATAGCCCCAGCCCTCTTGAGTTTGAGCAACTCTTCCTTTACAGCCTCGGCATGCTCTTTGGAAGAGCGCCGAGGTGGTTGCCTTTTTGGCATAATGGCAGGGTTGCCGTTTAAACGATGACAAATGAAGCTCGGATCAACGCCTGGGGCCTCATAAGGGTCCCACGCAAAAACATCAATATTGTCCTTCAGAAATTCCAACAACTTCATCTTCTCTTGGTGTGGCAAACGTATGCCAACTTGGAAGAACCTTTTCGGGTCATCTGCTATTAAAAACTTCTCTAACTCCTCACAAACAGCCTCATCTCCTGTCACTGCCCCAGGTGCATCCGGAGCTGTTAATTGCTATGACTCTTGGATGGGCAAAGCTGATGACTCGGCTTCTGACTGATGAAGCACTGCGGCCGATATGCATTGCCTGGCCACTGATTGGCTGCCGAGGATTTCCTCAACATACTCCCCCGAGGGAAACTTAACCTTAACATGCAAGGTAGAGGAGACAGCTTCTAGAGCGTGCAGCCATGGCCTGGCGACGATGGCTGTATATGGGGAGTACGTGTCGACCACAATGAAATCCACCTCAACCGTTTCCGAGCTGGATTGGACGGGCAAACGAATCTGTCCCTTCGGCACAACGGCCCTTCCTTCGAAGCTTATGAGTGGCGAGTCATAAGGAGTAAGATCTTCCAACTTCAGCCTTAACCCCTTAAATAAATCAGGGTACATGATATCTGCACCACTATCCTGATCAATCATAACTCTCTTGACATCATAACTCCCTATCCTGAGAGTGACCACAAGAGCATCATCATGGGGTTGAATGGTACCAACCTTATCTTCCTCCAAAAATCCCAAGACAGGTAAGGTCACCTTCAACCTCTTCGGCCTGCAACCTGGTTCCTCGGCCTGAGAATGGGAAACCGCCATCACCCTAGTGGGACCTGAGCCAGTCCTGCCAGGTGCAGCGAAGATAACATTAATCGTTCCCAATGACGGTCGAGATGGATTATTCTTCTGATTGTTTGAGCCAGATTGACTGCCCTGTCCACCAAGTTGACACAAGTGCTGCTTTAGTTTCCCTTCACTGACCAACTGCTCCAAGTGGTTCCAAAAGGTCCGACAGTTCTCGGTAGTATGGCCCACATCCTGGTGGTACTGACAAAAGAGGTTATGATTCCTCTTCGCAGGGTCTCCTGCCATCTTACCAGGCCATTTGAAGAAGGGCTCCTTACGAACTTTCTCCAGCAACTGATGTACTGGTTCTCGGAACACAGTGTTCACGGCCTGAGGTGCTGCTGAGCCGGACTGCCCAACATAATCCCTTCTCGACTTGTTGTTGTGGTACCTGTCCGACCTGAAATCCCTTCTCTCCTGCGGGATAACCTTCTCCTTACCCTTTCCTTGCTACTAGTCTTCCTCCACTCTCTTGTACTCGTCAGTGCGGTCCATGAGGCGACGTACGCTGCGGACGGGCTTTTTAGTCAAAGACTTTCTCAAGTCGTGATCAGTAGGAAGGCCTACCTTAAAAGTATTGAGCGCCACCTCATCAAAGTCTTTATCTATTTCATTAAACATTTCCCAGTACCGGTCAGAATATGTTTTCAACGTCTCCCCTTCCCTCATGGTCATGGATAGCAGCGAGTCCAACGACAGAGGTACTCTGCTACACGTAATGAACCGCGAAGCGAATGCTCTAGTGAGCTCCCCAAACGAACCTATAGACCCCGATTTAAGGCCGTTGAACCACCTCATAGCAACAGGTCCCAAGCTAGAGGGGAAAACTTTACACATCAGGGTCTCGTTGTGAGAGTGCACCACCATCCTCTGGTTAAAGTGACTCACGTGCTCCACCAGATCAATCTGGCCATTGTAGATGGTAAATGTGGGCTGGGTAAACCTCTTGGGAAGCCTCCCTTTCTCAATCCTCTGTGAAAACGGAGATTTGGAGAGTTGGTGCAACGCCCGACTCATAGCATTGTTCCCTAAGCCCCTTGAAGGAAGCTTCTTGCATCTACGAGCTGGCTGGTCGTCCTCCTCACCAGAGGACATTGCACTAGGGGGTGAGTATGACTTTGAGCTGTAGCTACCTCCCCGTACCTCCTCTGAGGAAGGACTAGATGAGGACGGTGAAAACCTGCGTCTGGCGCGGCGTAACTTCCTTTTCAAACGATTAATCTCCTTCTGCATGGCTTTAGCACCATCCTCATGGGTGGTACCACCCCCACCATGAGTATGGCTAGCCCCGGGGTATTCTGTATGGACGCTTCCCTCACGATCCCTTCGACGCTCAAGATGCTTGAAAAGATCCTCCGGTTGTGATCCATGTGACTCTGCATGGTGAGAACCCAAGCCTGCCATAGTATCCCAACTCCTTCTAGACTAGATTTCCCACAAACGGCGCCAATTGTAAGCGCACAATTGCACCTGGACCCAAAGACAACTACGGGCTCAGGGCTAATGAGCCTTAAACGATAAAATTTGTAGAGTGTGGGCTTGAGACCTAGGTTAGAAGTACTGAGAATTTGATAACAGGCTAAGAGTTACAAACACATGTAAATAACAAAAGATAATTGTAAATAAGCCTCCTCGGACGTAAGCCGAGGACTACTTCTGTATTATTTCTATTTCTTACTTAAAGGTTACAATTCTTAGTTTCTTTCTTGGTTTCAGATCCTCCCTTCTCTTTGGCCTTCGCCCCCCTTAAATACTTCCTTCCCTGATACTTTTTGGAAAGTGACGAGAAGTTTCAGCCCTACTGTTCAGGGATCACTTCCCCATTAATGCGGCCAGGGAGGTAGGTGCAGAGCCTTTAATGCGGAGGTGGCAGCCTTTGCTCTTGATATTTTCTTTAACACTGGTGCATCTAGAAGGTTCAGGGTGTCCCCCTTTAACCATTAGTCTTTCCAGAGTTGTGCCTTGACCTTCATAATGAAGTTTTGAGTTTTCTCGGATCTGTCTGAGGAGAAGCTCGCCCTCGGCTGTATCCTCGGACCCTTGGCGTATGGGCCAATTCGTAGAGTTTAATTCTAGAGCAGGTCGGCCCTCCATGCTACAGTCCAAAGGCTCATATGCCCACTTGGGTCCTTCTACTCCCCACATTTACCACTTCATTTAAATTAATATAAATAACTCATTAAAATAATAAAAGAATAGAGAGAATTTGAGTTTTCTAATTGATGGAAGAGAGATAATCTTAATTAAAATATCATGTTTTATTTTTAACAACTTGCTACAATCAAGTGGTATTTATACCAATATATGGTAGTTTCAAAAAATTTAGTTTTAGCTTCTTAAGTAACACATGGTTTTTCGGTAGTAAAATAATTTTTTTGCTAAAATACAATCACCATTGTGAATGTTTTTATTTTTTTATTTTTTGAGTTGGATAGTTGTTAGTTGAGCTAGGCTAAGCTAGTCTAGGAGGGAGGCCCAACTACAAAAAATGAAATATATAATAAGTATAAAATAAAAAAAAGGGCCAAGGGGGCCGATATAGTTGTTAGTTGAGCTAGGCTAAGCTATTCTAGGAGGGAGGCTCGGCCCCCTTGGCCCCCCACTTGAATCCGTCCCTGCCTAGACTATCAATAAATGCTTCACACCTAAGAAAAGTCTCCTTGAAATAAATGACACTAATGTGGCTTTTATTATTTCTTTCGCAACCTAATTAGTGGTACACTTCCAAGTATCATAAACGTAGTATCGTGCCGCAGAGGGGTAGCCCATTAACAATTGTGAGGTGTGACTTTAACTAATTTAATTAAGGATAAAATTTGATAACAAACTTGGTTGTAGCCTAATACTATAATTCTACTCAATATCTTTTTATTGGATATGAATTTTGACTAATTTACCATTAGATTACATTTTCTTCTTATATCCTTCATCGTTGCAAATTTCAAGAAGATCAAAGATCAATAGCCATATCACCAATCAAATATTTAAATTCAAGTTTTTATATTTTAAAATTATACATAAGAAATAAGTTTATGGATTAAATAGTAAATAACATCTGATTTACACGAAATTTGATACGTATGCTAAGAATATAAAGAACTTGCAACGTCAAAAAAGTGGACGTTGCTGGCAAACTCAATTGAGTATTGGTAGAATCTTTTGGTATGTATGAATTATAAAATAGTTTGACATTGACCATTATTTCAAATGATATGTTTCATTGGATAATTTTTTGTTTCCAAAAACTAGTTTTTAACAGGGAAAATGAAAAATATGTTTCTTATATTTTCAAAATCAAACACATGATTGGTTAGTTGAAACCAAAAATTGTTCTATTAAAAAAAAAAAAAGTTTGAAAATAATAATAATAATAATAATAATAATAATAATAATTAGAATTAGAATTTACCACTCTATGTACCACGAATTAGAATTTACCATCCGCAATTTATACCTAATTTTTTAGGTTTTGTTTCATTTGCCAAAAATAAGAGAAACAAAAAAGTCATCCCCTCTAGTCTCCACCACCAACCTCATGAAGTTGCCGCTTAACTTCTGGAAGTTTGGGAGCTTATTCGATTGTTGACACTTGTGCAGCCATCAGATCGGTTTTCTTGGGTTAGAGAACGTCAAATGGAGTTCTATGGTGGTGTAAAGTATCTTACAATTTTGTGGTTTAGAGGATTGAAATATTTTCCTTTCTTGTGTATTAGCACTGCTTTGTTATTTTGTCAACCAAAAAAAAAAAATACTGCTTTGTCATTTCTTTAATAACTTATTTTAATTATTACCTTATTTTCATCATTTTTTTTTTTGACTTTCTAACGAAGAAAGAAAGTGCATTTTATTTTATTTTTGTTGAGAAACAAACACACACACACAAGGGAGAGGGAACGGGGTAACGTGGTAGCTCATCTATTGTACATTATTAGATGCAGTACTATATCATTGTTTTCAAAGTCAAATTTCTTGTAGATTTTGGGAGTGGCGGCAACATGGTAGCTCAACTGTTGTACATAATTAGAAAAAATAAATTAGATTAGGCAGAGTAGAAATTCTATCTTTGGATAATTTTTTTTTTTAAAAAAAGTCAAATTTCATAACATTTAATGTTCATGTCCTAAATGTTTATCGGATTCCATTTCGTCTGCAATCCATCCACCTGTTTTACTTACTGTGACTTGTGTCGGTGCCTGGTGCAGATAGTTTTACCACGAAGAAATACATATTAATTATTGGTTGTAACTTGTAACTTAAATATAAGAAAACTGTAAGGATTGGAAGATTAACATTAAAAATTTTGAATCCTTAATCCTTGAATAATGGGTTTCATTATTACATTGTCCTCAAAGCCCATTATTCTCTTTGGCTATACATGCCATTTGTAATTTCTAGACTTAGGGACGGACCCAGGATTCAAGCTAAAGGGAGCTAGAATATAAGAAGAAGAAAAAAACTCCAAATAAGCATCCGTATAGTATTAACAAACTATAAATACACAAAACCATTTTTTCTTAATACATTAAAATTCAATCACTTACCAACAATGACAAAAAATAATAATAATAATAATAATTATAATAATAATATTTTTAAATTCTAGGCTGGTTAGGATTTTTATTTTTATTTTAGAAGTTAAAGCATTCATAGTAGTGGTGCTATAAAATTTAGCTTTTAGCACCTTAAAAAGCTACTTTATCCATTTTACCACCTCATTTTATAATACATCCAACATCAAATGTTCTATTTTTTTACCACTTCATTTAAATTAATATAAATAACTCATTAAAATAATAAAAGAATAGAGAGAATTTGAGTTTTCCAATTGATGGAAGAGAGATAATCTTAATTAAAATATTTTATTTTATTTTTAACAACTTGCTACAATCAAGTGGTATTTATACCAATATACAGTAGTTTCAAAAAATTTAGTTTTAGCTTCTCAAGTAACACATGGTTTTTTGGTAGTAAAATAATTTTTTTGCTAAAATACAATCACCATTGTGAATGTTTTTATTTTTTAGTTGGATAGTTGTTAGTTGAGCTAGGCTAAGCTATTCTAGGAGGGAGGCCCTGAAGGAAAAATTTTGGTTTTGTATCTCATACAAAACACAGCGGAAGCAACAAACAATGATCTATTTCATTCATGATTGATAATGTGCACAATGTAAATTTCAGAATTTAAGAACAAGATAGCGTACCTTGGTGTGGAGGAATTCAAAACAAAGATTAGAAGCACTTGGGAACACTTTTAATCTTCACTCCAATTCCACTTTACGCCCAAGATGTGTGGTCTCTCAATCAGTTTTTCAAAGGGAGAATGAAAGTGTGTCTCACACTCTCTCACACACCGTTTCTTTTTCTTTTCTAATCTCTTAAAAAAGAAATTCTGTATGTTTCTCCCTTTTATAACTAACTGATTATCTAATTGGGCTGGCCTATTGGGCCTTTCTAATTGGGCTTTAGTGTGTGGCTTGGAGTGGGACCAAAAAGGACCAATAAGACACTAGCTCCAATGGGCCTTGGGCTTTTCCATCAACTCTTGACAAGTCCAAAGTTACCATTAATTATATTTAATACCACTATATAAATATAATTGCACTCTAGGCCTTATTAATAAATTATATCCCAAGACTTTATTATACACGTAACCCCTTCATAAAATATTCGTAATAACACAAAGTCATAAATGTAGACTGCCACTTTGTAAATTACTACATCTTATCCTTGAGTACCCGGTTTAATTCTTTAAAGTTATTCATTATATATTTATGAAATCCAATTTCATAAATATATACTTTAGTAATTTCTTACTAAAGTGGTTAGGCCTAACTTTCGAATAACTGAACCATTAAACTTATCTCAAGGGAATATTTTATATCTTCTTCAAGAGACTATGAATTCCATCTTGAGAATATATGTTCCATCAACATTAAATGTGGCTGCCCAACATACTGAGATTTTGACCGTTACTTTAGATCTCACTCCTGATACATCAAAGCAACCTACATCTCATGATCAGGTCCATTATTCTCTCAGGATTAAGAGTTCATGCAAATAGAAGTCGTGAGATTTATTATTCATTTGACAGTCGTTATGAAGATAATAAATCTCACAGCGGTCCTGTTCAATATGTCTTAACTCTTAAAATATATCAACATATCAACTAGAAGTCTCCACTTCCATGATCAAGACAAATCATCTTAGTTGATACGTTATAGTCTTCGCAGATGAAATGCCCAATTTCATCACCGACTATGAACTATAAATTCTGAGTTTACAAAGAACTTATGATTTACATCTTCTGTGACTTTTCACATAAATCACATACAATGCATCTCATGGACTATATGATAATGTCTCATATTCATGTTACATTTATTTTAGATAATAATAAAATAACTTTATCAATCACAATATTAAGTCATACATCATGTCATACATAATGTCATACATAATATCATATATAGTATCATACAATAGGATTTAAGGGCACAAATCCTAACAGGCCCAACTACAAAAAATGAAATATATAATAAGTATAAAAAAAAAAAAGGGCCAAGGGGGCTCAGCCCCCTTGGCCGCCCAATTGAATCCGTCCCTGCCTAAACTATCAATAAATGCATCACACCTAAGAAAAGTCTCCTTAAAATAAATGACACTAATGTGGCTTTTATTATTTCTTTCGTAACCTAATTAGTGGTACACTTCCAAGTAGCATATACGTAGTATTGTGCCGCAGAGGGGTAGCCCATTAACAATTGTGAGGTGTGACTTTAACTAATTTAGTTATGGATATAATTTGATAACAAACTTGGTTGTAGCCTAATACTATAATTCTACTCAATATCTTTTTATTGGATATGAATTTTGACTAATTTACCATTAGATTACATTTTCTTCTTATATCCTTCATCGTTGCAAATTTCAAGAAGATCAAAGATCAATAGCCATATCACCAATCAAATATTTAAATTCAAGTTTTTATATTTTAAAATTATACATAAGAAATAAGTTTATGGATTAAATAGTAAATAACATCTAATTTACACGAAATTTGATACGTATGCTAAGAATATAAAGAACTTGCAACGTCAAAAAAGTGGACGTTGCGGGCAAACTCAATTGAGTATTGGTAGAATCTTTTGGTATGTATGCATTATAAAATAGTTTGACATTGACCATTATTTCAAATGATATGTTTCATTGGGTAATTTTTTGTTTCCAAAAACTAGTTTTTAACAGGGAAAATGAAAAATATGTTTCTTATATTTTCAAAATCAAACACATGATTGGTTAGTTGAAACCAAAAATTGTTCTATTAAAAAAAAAAAGTTTGAAAATAATAATAATAATAATAATAATAATAATAATAATAATAATAATAATAATAATAATAATAATTAGAATTAGAATTTACCACTCTATGTACCACGAATTAGAATTTACCATCCGCAATTTATACCTAATTTTTTACGTTTTGTTTCATTTGCCAAAAATAAGAGAAACAAAAAAGTCATCCCCTCTAGTCTCCACCACCAACCTCATGAAGTTGCCGCTTAACTTCTGGAAGTTTGGGAGCTTATTCAATTGTTGACACTTGTGCAGCCATCAGATCGGTTTTCTTGGGTTAGAGAACGTCAAATGGAGTTCTATGGTGGTGTAAAGTATCTTACAATTTTGTGGTTTAGAGGATTGAAATATTTTCCTTTCTTGTGTATTAGCACTGCTTTGTTATTTTGTCAACCAAAAAAAAAAAATACTGCTTTGTCATTTCTTTAATAACTTATTTTAATTATTACCTTATTTTCATCATTTTTTTTTTTGACTTTCTAACGAAGAAAGAAAGTGCATTTTATTTTATTTTTGTTGAGAAACAAACACACACACACAAGGGAGAGGGAACGGGGTAACGTGGTAGCTCATCTATTGTACATTATTAGATGCAGTACTATATCATTGTTTTCAAAGTCAAATTTCTTGTAGATTTTGGGAGTGGCGGCAACGTGGTAGCTCAACTGTTGTACATAATTAGAAAAAATAAATTAGATTAGGCTAAGTAGAAATTCTATCTTTGGATAAATTTTTTTTTTTATTTTAAAAAAGTCAAATTTCATAACATTTAATTTTCATGTCCTAAATGTTTATCGGATTCCATTTCGTCTGCAATCCATCCACCTGTTTTACTTACTGTGACTTGTGTCGGTGCCTGGTGCAGATAGTTTTACCACGAAGAAATACATATTAGTTATTGGTTGTAACTTGTAACTTAAATATAAGAAAACTGTAAGGATTGGAAGATTAACATTAAAAATTTTGAATCCTTAATCCTTGAATAATGGGTTTCATTATTACATTGTCCTCAAACCCCATAATTCTCTTTGGCTATACATGCCATTTGTAATTTCTAGACTTAGGGACGGACCCAGGATTCAAGCTAAAGGGAGCTAGAATATAAGAAGAAGAAAAAAACTCCAAATAAGCATCCGTATAGTATTAACAAACTATAAATACACAAAACCATTTTTTCTTAATACATTAAAATTCAATCACTTACCAACAATGACAAAAAATAATAATAATAATAATAATTATAATAATAATATTTTTAAATTCTAGGCTGGTTAGGATTTTTATTTTTATTTTAGAAGTTAAAGCATTCATAGTAGTGGTGCTATAAAATTTAGCTTTTAGCACCTTAAAAAGCTACTTTATCCATTTTACCACCTCATTTTATAATACATCCAACATCAAATGTTCTATTTTTTTACCACTTCATTTAAATTAATATAAATAACTCATTAAAATAATAAAAGAATAGAGAGAATTTGAGTTTTCCAATTGATGGAAGAGAGATAATCTTAATTAAAATATTTTATTTTATTTTTAACAACTTGCTACAATCAAGTGGTATTTATACCAATATACAGTAGTTTCAAAAAATTTAGTTTTAGCTTCTCAAGTAACACATGGTTTTTTGGTAGTAAAATAATTTTTTTGCTAAAATACAATCACCATTGTGAATGTTTTTATTTTTTTAGTTGGATAGTTGTTAGTTGAGCTAGGCTAAGCTATTCTAGGAGGGAGGCCCTGAAGGAAAAATTTTGGTTTTGTATCTCATACAAAACACACAGCGGAAGCAACAAACAATGATCTATTTCATTCATGATTGATAATGTGCACAATGTAAATTTCAGAATTTAAGAACAAGATAGCGTACCTTGGTGTGGAGGAATTCAAAACAAAGATTAGAAGCACTTGGGAACACTTTTAATCTTCACTCCAATTCCACTTTACGCCCAAGATGTGTGGTCTCTCAATCAGTTTTTCAAAGGGAGAATGAAAGTGTGTCTCACACTCTCTCACACACCGTTTCTTTTTCTTTTCTAATCTCTTAAAAAAGAAATTCTGTATGTTTCTCCCTTTTATAACTAACTGATTATCTAATTGGGCTGGCCTATTGGGCCTTTCTAATTGGGCTTTAGTGTGTGGCTTGGAGTGGGACCAAAAAGGACCAATAAGACACTAGCTCCAATGGGCCTTGGGCTTTTCCATCAACTCTTGACAAGTCCAAAGTTACCATTAATTATATTTAATACCACTATATAAATATAATTGCACTCTAGGCCTTATTAATAAATTATATCCCAAGACTTTATTATACACGTAACCCCTTCATAAAATATTCGTAATAACACAAAGTCATAAATGTAGACTGCCACTTTGTAAATTACTACATCTTATCCTTGAGTACCCGGTTTAATTCTTTAAAGTTATTCATTATATATTTATGAAATCCAATTTCATAAATATATACTTTAGTAATTTCTTACTAAAGTGGTTAGGCCTAACTTTCTGAATAACTGAACCATTAAACTTATCTCAAGGGAATATTTTATATCTTCTTCAAGAGACTATGAATTCCATCTTGAGAATATATGTTCCATCAACATTAAATGTGGCTGCCCAACATACTGAGATTTTGACCGTTACTTTAGATCTCACTCCTGATACATCAAAGCAACCTACATCTCATGATCAGGTCCATTATTCTCTCAGGATTAAGAGTTCATGCAAATAGAAGTCGTGAGATTTATTATTCATTTGACAGTCGTTATGAAGATAATAAATCTCACAGCGGTCCTGTTCAATATGTCTTAACTCTTAAAATATATCAACATATCAACTAGAAGTCTCCACTTCCATGATCAAGACAAATCATCTTAGTTGATACGTTATAGTCTTCGCAGATGAAATGCCCAATTTCATCACCGACTATGAACTATAAATTCTGAGTTTACAAAGAACTTATGATTTACATCTTCTGTGACTTTTCACATAAATCACATACAATGCATCTCATGGACTATATGATAATGTCTCATATTCATGTTACATTTATTTTAGATAATAATAAAATAACTTTATCAATCACAATATTAAGTCATACATCATGTCATACATAATGTCATACATAATATCATATATAGTATCATACAATAGGATTTAAGGGCACAAATCCTAACAGGCCCAACTACAAAAAATGAAATATATAATAAGTATAAAAAAAAAAAAGGGCCAAGGGGGCTCAGCCCCCTTGGCCGCCCAATTGAATCCGTCCCTGCCTAAACTATCAATAAATGCATCACACCTAAGAAAAGTCTCCTTAAAATAAATGACACTAATGTGGCTTTTATTATTTCTTTCGTAACCTAATTAGTGGTACACTTCCAAGTAGCATATACGTAGTATTGTGCCGCAGAGGGGTAGCCCATTAACAATTGTGAGGTGTGACTTTAACTAATTTAGTTATGGATATAATTTGATAACAAACTTGGTTGTAGCCTAATACTATAATTCTACTCAATATCTTTTTATTGGATATGAATTTTGACAAATTCACCATTAGATTACATTTTCTTCTTATATCCTTCATAATTGCAAATTTCAAGAAGATCAAAGATCAATAGGCATATCACTAATCAAATATTTAAATTTCAAGTTTTTATATTTTAAAATTATACATAAGAAATAAGTTTATGGATTAAATAATAAATAACATCTGATTTACACAAAATTTGATACATATGCTAAGAATATAAAGAACTTGCAACGTCAAAAAAGTGGACGTTGCTGGCAAACTCAATTGAGTATTGGTAGAATCTTTTGGTATGTATGAATTATAAAATAGTTTGACATTGACCATTATTTCAAATGATATGTTTCATTCGATGATTTTTTGTTTCAAAAAACTAGTTTTTAACAGTGAAAATGAAAAACATGTTTCTTATATTTTCAAAATCAAACACATGATTGGTTAGTTAAAACCAAAAGTTGTTCTATTAAAAAAAAAAAAGAAGTTTGAAAATAATAATAATAATAATAATAATAATAATAATAATAATAATAATAATAATAATAATAATAATTAGAATTAGAATTTACCACTCTATGTACCACGAATTAGAATTTACCATCCGCAATTTATACCTAATTTTTTACCTTTTGTTTCATTTGCCAAAAATAAGAGAAACAAAAAAGTCATGCCCTCTAGTCTCCACCACCAACCTCATGAAGTTGCCGCTTAACTTCTGGAAGTTTGGGAGCTTATTCGATTGCCGACACTAGTGCAGCCATCAGATCGGTTTTCTTGGGTTAGAGAATGTCAAATAGAGTTCTATGGTGGTGTAAAGTATCTTACAATTTTGTGGTTTAGAGGATTGAAATATTTCCCTTTCTTGTATATTAGCACTGCTTTGTTATTTTGTCAACCAAAAAAAAAAACACTGCTTTGTCATTTCTTTAATAACTTATTTTAATTATTATCTTATTTTCATCATTTTTTCTTTTTTCACTTTCTAATGAAGAAAGAAAGTGCATTTTACTTTTCTTTTTTTGAGAAACAAACACACACACACAAGGGAGAGGGAAAGGGGTAACGTGGTAGCTCATCTATTGTACATTATTAGATGCAGTACTATATCATTGTTTTCAAGTCAAATTTCTTGTAGATTTTGGGAGTGGCGGCAACGTGGTAGCTCAACTGTTGTACATTATTAGAAAAAAAATATATAGATTAGGCTGAGTAGAAATTCTATCTTTGTATAATTTTTTTTTTAAAAAAGTCAAATTTCATAACATTTAATTTTCATGTCCCAAATGTTTATTGGATTCCATTTCGTCTGCAATCCATCCACCTATTTTACTTACTGTGACTTGTGTCGGTGCCTGGTGCAGATAGTTTTACTACGAAGAAATACATATTAATTATTGGTTGTAACTTGTAACTTAAATATAAAAAAATTGTAAGGAATGGAAGATTAACATTAAAAATTTTGAATCCTTAATCCTTGAATAATGGGTTTCATTATTACATTGTCCTCAAACCCCATAATTCTCTTTGGCTATACATGGCATTTGTAATTTCTTGCATGTAATCTCATAGTAAACTGTCTTATCAATGAGGTCGCAAGTAAAATAAGAAACTACACAATTCATTAATTTAAAATGTATTTAATGTATTTCAGAAAAATAGAAAAAATTATAAATTATTTATACACTTTATTTTCCTATAATTACTCTTATACCATAATAGTTCAAGTTCATTAAACCAAATAATATTTAAGAGACATCCTAGAATATAAAAGTAAAATATTTTTAATAAAAAGCTTCTTTATTCATTTTTATTAATGTTTTAAGGAAATTAGGGATGCAAACTTTTTTTTTTCTTTTTAGAGAAAGCATAAATGTCGATTTCATGGTTAGAAGTTAAGAATGCTTTAATTTTTATTTTTATTAATGATATATATCCTTAATGTAAATGAGAAAATAACATATATTAGATCATGATACAAAAATATTTTATGTGTGTGCATATACACATACACATGTTACTCTTTGGATTTAATTTTCTATATATATATATATATATATATATATATATATATATATATATATATAACTTCATTCCCCTATAGAAATTTTTTAGCTCCACCACTTAACACAAGCCTAGCCATCCTAGAGTTGGCGGTGAATAAATATACCTAGCCTTGCATGCTTATAAAAGCCATTTACCTCGAGACTTCATGAAACCACAAAACTTCTATCAACTCCAATGGCCACACTACTTTTGTACCCGGAGTTACTTGCAGCAATATTTTTATGCCTCCTTTTTCTTTGTCATTGGAGATGGAGCAAAACCCAAACCATCACCAATTGGCCTCTTGTCGGAATGCTCCCGGGCCTTCTTCAAAATCGGTTGAATATCCATGAGTATTTAACCTGGCACCTACAACGTAATGGGGGCACTTTCGAGTTTAAGGGTCCTTGGTTCACTGACACGAACATTGTGCTCACTAGTGATCCCATGAACCTCCACCACATTTGCAGCAAAAACTTTTCTAACTACCCAAAAGGGCCGGAGTTCCAAGAGATTTTTGATGTTCTGGGAGATGGGATTTTGAATTCTGATCATGACTCATGGAGATATCAAAGGAAGCTACTTCATACATTTTTAAAGGACAACAAGTTCAAGTTGTTCTTTGAGGAAGTTGTCAAGGGAAAGGTGGAAAAGGGCCTCATTCCAATTCTTGATCACGTCTCAAGTTTGGGAATTGAGGTTGATTTACAAGACATTTTTCAACGGTTCACCTTTGATAGTATTTGCTTAATGGTTTTAGGTCACGATCCAAATTGCCTCTCCATTGAATTCCCTGAAGTTGCACATTTTAAAGCGTTTGATGAAGTTGAGGAAGGTCTATTATATCGACACTTTGTGCCAGAAAGATGGTGGAAGTTACAAAGAAAGCTTCAAATTGGATCAGAGAAGAAGCTATCGCATGCCATGAAAGTTTTGGATGAATTTATATATGAATGCATCTCAACCAAGCGAGAAGAACTACTGACCCTGAAAAAGGAGGAACTAAAATTCAACTTGCTTACAGCTATAGCTATGGAGCATCAGGAAGGAGAAATGAGTAGTAATATTACAAAATCCAACAACTTTCTGAAGGACACTACAGCTAATCTCTTGGCAGCAGGGAAAGACACTATAAGTGCCGCACTTACGTGGTTTTTTTGGCTTGTTGCAACACACCCATCAGTGGAAGCCAAGATTTTAGAAGAGATCAAGGAGCATTTGTTGGACAACAGAAAGTCCAAGGACTTGAACATAGACGAGCTAAGTAAGCTAGTCTATCTCCATGGAGCGATATGCGAATCCTTACGCCTTTTTTCACCTGTAACTTTAAGTCTAAAATGTTCAGTTCAATCTGATATTCTTCCTAGCGGTCACTCTATAAGGCCAAATACAAGAATTTTAAACTATTTTTACGCAATGGGAAGGATGGAGAGCATATGGGGTGAAGATTGCTTGGACTTCAAGCCAGAGAGATGGATTTCAAAGCGTGGAGAAATAGTGCATGTACCATCCTTTAAGTTCACAGTGTTTAATGCAGGACCGAGGTCTTGTTTAGGTAAGGATATGACCTTCATTCAAATAAAAATAATTGCAAGTGCCATCCTTTGGAATTATCGTGTTCAAGTGGTTGAAAGTCATCCTATTTCACCGAATACCTCCATTCTTCTTCAAATGAAACATGGTTTGAAGGTGAGGATCACCAAAAGATTTGTTTGACGGGGAAATTACTGAATTAGATAAAAATAGTTGGAAGTATTGTTTCCGAATAAATATAGTTTGTGTAAGACACTTTGTTGTAATCTAAATCTTTTGCATCATTTTCTCTATTCTACAATTCAAAATTTGCCATGTGTCCACCCATTTAATTAACTCCATATTTTATGCCTTTTCTTATTTCACTTACCTAAAATAATAATATAAAAAAAAAATACTCACACATCTTAGTACCACCATTGACCTTTGGCGCCACTAGTCACAGCCATGCTTTCGTTGCCACAAAATTTGTTAAAGAACTGTAATTAAACAAATATTTTTCTCTCATGAAAAATATTTATAAAATTAATAAAAATATTTTATAAAGTTTTTGTGTGAGAATTTATTTTCATTAATTCATTACATACTTAACGGAAAATTATTAATGAAATTGGACAAAATTCCTTTTTATACAAAGAGTTTGTAAAGAGCATTTAACCATCGGTCACCATGAAAGCAACCCAAATCCACCAATACCCAAAAAATTGAACAAAAATCATCTAAAAAACCAACCCAAATCACCCCCAAAAAAAAGCCAATGGAGGAAATTAAATAAACCCAACACCACTAGAGAAAAAAAAAACACAAAACATCCTCACCATCTGAAACTCACCACAACCAGAAGGAAAAATAAAATCAGCACAACCCACCAATAAGCAGTCAAAATCAACTCAAGACCCACATAATAAACCCAACCCAAAAATCAGTTAGCCCATGACTCAAGTCGCAATCAGCAAGGTTGATGGTGAGAAAGTGGAAGATGGTTTCAATTAAATACACGTAGGGTCTGTTTGGATACCGTTTATTTTCTTAAGAACTAAAAACTTATTGCTAAAAACATTGTAGCAATTAAATACACGTAGGGTCTGTTTGGATACTGCTTATTTTGCTAAAAACTGAAAACTTATTGCTAAAAACACTGTAGCAAAATTATTTTTAAACTATAAATAGTGTCAAGGGACCCAAAATTTACTGCTTATTGCTTTGTTTTTCAATACTTGGCTGGTCTGTGAACAGTGTCATATGATCCAATAAAATAATGCAAAACGCAAAATCTTTGCTTAGCAAACGCACGCGTAATGAAACAAACTCTTTGTATAAAAAGGAAAGAAATTCTTTCATTTTTTTAATGAATAATTAAGAAAATCAATTGATAAAAGTAGAGCAAAAAGTCTTTTACCTAAGTACTACCCTAGACTAACCTATAAGTGCCTCACTCCTAAGAAAAGTCTTCTTGAAATCAATGACACTAATGTGGCTCTCATTTTTTCTTTGGCAACCTAATTAGTTGTACACTTCCAACTCCAAGTAGTTTCTCTGTAGTATCGTGCCGTAGACTATAGAGGGATAGCCCATTAATAATATTTTTGATGAATGATAGCCCATTAATAATTGTGATGTTTGACTTTGACTAATTCGATAAATCATATTATTACCACTGTGCACCCTTGGTGTGGTGGTCACTTCACAAGAATAAATGTTTGTGGAGTGTGGGGGTCAAGGGCCGGGATTCAAGTCTCAGGAGGGAGTTTCACACACATATGCACTTAGATTAGGCTAGAGTATAAAATCTATCTTGTATATAAAAATTAAAAAAAAAAGATAAATCAAATTATTATTATTATTATTATTATTATTATTATTATTATTGTAAGTGCACAATTGCACCTGGACCCAAAGACGATTATGGGCTCAGGCCCAATGAGCCTTAAACAATGAAATTTATAGAGTGTAGGCTTGAAATCTAGGTTAGAGGTATTGAGAACTTGACAACAGGCTGAAGAACACAAATACTGATGGAAAAATTCTGGTTTTGTATCTCATACAAAACCCACAGCGGAAGCGACGAACTAGGATCTATTTCATTCATGATTGATAACGTGTACAATGTAAATTTCAGAATTTAAGAACAAGATAGCGTACCTTAGTGTGGAGAAATTCAAAACAAAGATTAGAAGTACTTGGGAACACTTTTAATCTCCACTCCAATTCCACTTTACGCCCAAGATGTGTGGTCTCTCAATCAGTTTTTCAAAGGGAGAATGAAAATGTGTCTCACACTTTCTCACACACCGTTTTTTTTTTTCTTTTCTAATCTCTTCTTCTAAAAATGCTGTATGTTTCTCCCTTTATAACTAACTGATTATCTAATTGGGTTGGCCTATTGGGCCTTTCCAATTGGGCTTTAGTGTGTGGCTTGGAGTGGGACCAAAAGGGACCAATAAGACACTAGTTCCAATGGGCCTTGGGCTTTTCCGTCAACTCTTGACAAGTCCAAAGTTACCATTAATTATATTTAATACCACTATATAAATATAATTGCACTCTAGGCCTTATTAATAAATTATATCCCAAGACTTTATTAAACACGTAACCCCTTCATAAAATATTCGTAGTAACACAAAGTCATAAATGTAGACTGCCACTTTGTAAATTACTACATCTTATCCTTGAGTACCCGGTTTAATTCTTTAACGTTATTCATTATATATTTATGAAATCCAATTTCATAAATATATACTTTAGTAATTTCTTACTAAAGTGGTTAGGCCTAACTCTCTGAATAACTGAACCATTAAACTTATCTCAAGGGAATATTTTATATCTCCATCAAGAAACTATGAATTTTATCTTGAGAATATATGTTCCATCAACACTAAATGTGGCTGCCCAACATACTGAGATTTTGACTGTCACTTCAGATCTCACTCCTGATATATCAAAGCAACCTACACTTCATGATCAGGTCCATTATTCTCTTAGGATTAAGAGTTCATGCAAATAGAAGTCGTGAGATTTATTATTCATTTGGCAGTCGTTAGAAGAATAATAAATCTCACAGCGGTCCAGTTCAATATGTTTCAACTCTTAAAACATATCAACATATCAACTAGAAGTTTCCACTTCCATGATCAAGACAAATCATCTTAGTTGACATGTTATAGTCTTCGCAGATGAAATGCCCAATTTCATCACCGACTACGAACTATAAATTCTGAGTTTACAAAGAACTTGTGATTTACATCTTCTATGACTTTTCACATAAATCACATACAATGCATCTCATGAACTATATGATAATGTCTCATATTCATGTTACCACTATTTTAGATAATAATAAAACAACTTTATCAATCACAATATTAAGTCATACATCATGTCATAAATAATGTCATACATAATATCATACATAGCATCATACAATAGGATTTAAGGGCACTAATCCTAACAAATACTTGTAAATAACCAATGATAATTGCAAAATAGACCTCCTCGGACGTAAGCCGAGTACTACCTTTGTACAATTTCTCTTTCTTTCTTAAAGATTACAATTCTTAATTTTCTTCTTTTTCACTGACTGATCCCCCCCTTTTCTGGCCTTTACCCCCCTTAAATACTTCTTCCCCTGATGCTTTAACCACGTGTTGCTCAAATCCTCTCTCCTCTAGATATTTCTTCTCTTAGTGCCTTTGAATAGTAAACAGAAGTTTTAGTTCTACTGTTCAGGGGTCACTTCCCTATTAATGCAGCCAGGGAGGTAGGTGCAGAGTCTTTAATGTGGAGGTGACAGCCTTGGCTCATGATACTTTTCTAACATCGGTGTATCTAGTAGGTTCACGGCTTCCCCCTCTTAACCAACAGTCTTTCCAGAGTTCTGCCTTGACCTTCGTAGTAAATTCCCGAGTTCTCTTGGGTCTGTCCGAGGAGAAGCTCGCCCTCGACTGCATCCTCGGACCCTCGACATGTGGGCCAACTCGCAGTACTAACAAATTCTTAGTTCAAGAACAGATCGGCCCTCCTTGTTAGAGCCTAAAGGCCCAGATGCCCGCTTGGGTCCTTTTACTCCCCACAATAGCCCCTCAAAACCCTATTTTTCAGCATCCTATGAGAAAAATAGGGTTTTGATTCAACGAGAACTTACCCCACTCGTTTTGTAAATAACCGCGCGTGTGGAGATTGCTTCGTGTTCTAAAAGATGCCACTTGGCGGTTTTATTTTCAAAAACGCGTGCATTTATTACCGTAAGTTACACCTTGTCCCCCACGTTCAACGGTGAGATGAGCATCCAACGGCCCTTGTTACCCCCCGAAAATTTGGGCGGGAAGAATGTAATTTCGAGGCCGCTTCCCGCACGTTGTGACGCTTTGGGAACCTGCGCCTTCATTTATTTCTTCAGAGGCTAATCCCATCAAAACATCAATAATCACTTTTTGTCTTACAAAAATCTGTGGAAATTCGCACAACTTCAAATCTGCAAGTGCTTATTCTTTTTCCTTAACCCATTCTCCTATGATCCTGTCCTCGGCTCCCCTTTTAACCATTCTCCCTCTTAGAACTTAGTCTTTCGTTCCTTTCTAATGGGAAAATTTAAGTGTCTAGTTGATACTGCTGCTGGGATGGAAGGTTTTAGAGCTAAGTATCACATTCCCGGCGACGTAGGTTTAAAATACTGCCCGGCGGAAGCCGTGGCCGGTTCTAGGAAAATCGGAGAGGTCATCATCCCGATAGTCGCCTTCGTAGAAGGTGGGATGACCCTCCCAATGAAACCCGTAACCAGGGAGTACCTCTGTAACCACCGGTTGTGCCCCGATCAGTGCGCTCTCAACGTTTTTAGAGTCTTAGGAAGCGTCGATGCTCTAAACGAGCAGATGGGTTTGAACCTCACCTGGCATGATGTCGCTTTTATGTATGAATGCCACAAACTCACTAGAGTAGGTTATTATATCAAATCCCGCTCTAGCAGAGTTAGGTTAATCTCCTGCCTGCCCAAGTCCAATAAAGGCATAAAGGACGACTATCTCATCGTCTCAGGCAACTGGCACGACGGACCCCACTGCCCAGTTGAGTGGGGAGATCCAGGTGCGACACCTTAGGATCTAACTTCCCGCCCCATAACTCCATCTAAACATCTTAGAATGTCATTTGCCTTTACAAACTATTTGACTTTCGTTTATTACATGTTCTACGAATCTGACCATGTTTGTTTGGTTTAGTGTCTTTCTTTGCAGATAAACAACACGTGCGCCCCCGCTTGAGCCACTGCAACGTCGCAGATTTGAACAGAGTGCTTCGCTCAGAAGTGTTTGTGAGTGAAGACCTGCAACTTAGGGCGGCTCATTTGATACTAGGGTACGACCCTATCTCCTCGGACTTCCAAGATATCGAGAACGCCATTATTGCCGGTGACCGGCGGCGTAGGAGGATTCACGTAGCCAAACCACACTTCCTGGCCGACCACGACCTTCCTGATGACCCCCACACCATACTGTACTCACAACCGATTGTCGCGATCCCTCTCGCTACGCACTTTCAGGCAACTGTTGTCCCAGAGGAGCAAGTGTCTTCTTCGAACACATTGGACGAGGAGATAGATAAGTTCCAACTCGAGGACGCCTAACGACCTTGTGGAAACCCGTTCATTGTTCTTTCCGACGAGGAAGAGGAGCCAGCTGAGACCTTTGGGATCGCGGGCCTAGTGATAGCACGTCCCCACGACAGCTCCATTGAGGAAAAAAGGGGACGAGGGGGTCCTAAGCTCCCCCAACCTTGCCACCACCCCCTCCTCCAGCCAACCCCAAGCCTCCGGCCGAAGATCCAAAGAAGAAATGGAAAGTGGAAGTCGAGGGGGCTGGTGGCGAAAAGCAAAAGAAATTGAAACAATAGCCAGCGCCGGCCCAGCAGCAGAAGCTGGATAAGGGCAAAGGCCGGGCTCGCTCAGTCGAGAGTGGGGAGATCAGAGACATGGCCGAAGTGCACCGAGCACCGGCTACCTGGTCTCCTGACTTGAGACTGGATGGCGCACCAATCCCCTGCCACTCCAGTATTAGGGCAATCCAATAAGGCCACGCCCACCACTTGGCCGAGGCGTTGGAGCGTCCTCTTCTGCTGCCCAAGGACATGGAAGCCTTGGAGAAGATGGGCCAGCCTTAGTTGTTCCTTTCATTAAAAAGGGATTTAGCTCTGGTAAGTTCCACCCCACACTCGTACTCTAGATTCATCTGTAAACACTTTACCATATTTAACCCCCTGACATTTTTTGCAGGCCATCTAAGAAGTTTTCACAGCCGAGAAGTTCATGGAGGATTCTCAGAAGCGCGCTGGGATAGAGCAAGAGCTACGGCAAGAGGCAGAAAGGTCCCTAGGGCAGGTCCTAGCAGAGAATGGGAAGATCACATCGCAGCTGGCCGATTTAAAAAGAGAGAAGGATGGTGCCGAGGCCAGCTTAAAGACGATGGAAAACCAAGTAGAGGGGCAACGTAAGCTTCTTCGCCAAAAGAACGACGAGCTCTCTCAAGCCCAACGGGCATGCTCTGACTTGGAGAAGGAGCTTACGCTGGCGAAGGAGGAGGCTCGCGCCCACAAGCACGCACTGGAGGCCGCGAAGAAGGCCAGCTATCAAGAGGGAGTAAATGCAACGCAAGAACAGTTGACAGAAGCCTTTGCGGCCTTGTGCCGAGAGTACTGTCAACAGGTCTGGGGAGAGGCCATGAATGCAGCAGGGGTTCCTCAAGCTTCCGAGCTGAGGAAGCCCGAAAACATTTGGCTTCCCCTAGACATACAGGAAATAGAAGACCCTCCTGTTGCTGCCTCCCCTGCCCTTCCTCCTGTGGTGCAAGAACTCGTTCCTGATCCTATAGAACCTGAAGGTTCCCATAAAGAGAAGAACGAGCGTGGCGGTGCCGAGAAGGAGCAAATTCAGAACGTGGAGCCCCTCGTTCCTTCAACAGACAAAGGGAAGCAAGTTTTGTCTACCTTTGAGCTGGAACTGAAGAACATTGAGGCTGGCAGCAGCTCCCTCCAAGACCCTCCTCCCCAAGCTTAGGGCCTGGCTTAGGACTTTCATGTACTCCCCTTTTTTTTTATGATGTATATAATTAATGAAGGACAATTTTATTCAACTTTCACTCATGTAGTATTTGTTTTACTTTGTTCTTTTTGTGCTTGTCATGAAAGTTCTCACTAATACATAGTTAAAGGAAGAACATAATAAACAAATCTAACTCCAAGAGTTGCACAATTATAACCTCCAAATAGCCATGCGCATATTTGCTTTGCAAAGTAGAACATTTAAGAACCTGGCAGAGATTAACTTAGTTGGATATTAAACAATGCCTTCGTTAAAAAACTCATATGATGGTTAAACTTTTGTAATTTGAGGTATTACTTTTAGTAGGATGTAAGGTCCGAGAGCTATTCCTTACAAAATTTGTTTAACACGTAAAGATATAGAACTTAAGATCTAAGTTAATGAATGGTAAGATACTGATTTCCAAAAAGCATGTGATAAGAATAAGAACAGTGACTAAGATATCAATTTCCACAAGGTTTGTGGTCCAAGGACCATACTTAACCAAGTTTCTGTTTGACACTTAAGAATAGTAACTTCAAATGTTAATTTTCCCAAAGTAGAAGGTCCGAGGACCCGGCATAACTGAGGTTCTGTTTAACAAATGATAAGATATCAATTTCCACAAGGTTTGTGGTCCAAGGACCATACTTAACCAAGTTTCTGTTTGACACTTAAGAATAGTAACTTCAAATGTTAACTTTTCCAAAGTAGGAGGTCCGAGGACCCGCCATAACTAAGATTCTGTTTAACAAATGATAAGATATCAATTTCCACAAGGTTTGTGGTCCGAGGACCATACTTAATCAAGTTTCTGTTTGACACTTAAGAATAGTAACAGTAAGCCCCCGAAGTATTTATAACTTTGAATTGGTAACTAACAAAGCACATTTTATTAATAATAATACCTTCGAAGGTTATTTACATTCCAGGGGCGTGGTACAATTCTTTCATCTAGATCAGCTAAACGATACGACCCTATGCCAGCTACTGAAACAATGCGATAGGGACCTTCCCAGTTCGGTCCTAGCTTACCCCAAGCCGGGTTCTTAGCAGTGCCCATAACTTTTCTTAGTACAAGATCCCCAGGTGCGAGTGGCCTTAGCTTCACGTGGGCATCATATCCCCGTTTAAGCTTCTGTTGATAATAAGCCATTTGGACCATAGCTGCCTCGCGCCGTTCCTCAATTAAATCAAGACCTTTCTCCAAGAGGCCATCGTTATTCTCCGGGCTAAAAGAACTCGTCTTCAGGGTGGGAAAACTTGATTCCAGAGGTATCACCGCCTCGGCTCCATAAGTCATAAAGAATGGCGTTTCTCCCGTGGACCTGCACGGTGTAGTCCAATACGTCCACAGAACATGTGGGAGTTCTTCTACCCACCTGCCTTTCGCATCGTCCAACCTTTTCTTGAGCCCACTGACTATGACCTTGTTAACGGCCTCGGCTTGCCCATTTCCCTAAGGATAAGCTGGGGTGGAATACCTATTTATGATGCCCATATTATCACAATATTTCCTAAAAGCCTTGTTGTCGAATTGAACGCCGTTGTCTGAAATAAGCGTATGTGGTATTCCGAATCTAGTGATAATGTTTTTTCAAAAAAACTTCTTGGAATCAACGTCTCTGATATTTGCGAAGGGCTCAGCCTCAACCCATTTAGTGAAGTAGTCCGTCCCCACAAGCAGCCATCTTTTGTTTCTTGCAGCCCTTGGAAATGGCCCCATGATGTCCAATCCCCATTCTGCAAAAGGCCAGGGACTGGAGAGAGGATTTAGAACCCCTCTAGGTTGATGAATATTAGGGGCAAACCTCTGGTATTGGTCGCACTTTCTGGCATAGTCCTGAGCCTCTCTTTGCATATTGGGCCACCAATAACCCTGAGTCAGAGCTTTGTGGGCTAAGGACCTTCCCCCGATGTGGCTCCCACAAATCCCTTCATGCAGTTCTTCCAAAAGTGCTTCCGTTGATTCAGGGTGCACACACAACAAGTACGGTCCTGAGAAGGATCATTTATACAGTTTTTGGTCCTCGAACAACCAGAAACATGGCGCCTTTCGACGTATCTTATCTGCTTCAGACTTGTCTTTAGGAAGAATTTCGTTCTTAAGAAAAGATATGACCGGGTCAATCCAACTAGGCCCAGGCCTTATCAGATGGATGCGAGCTGCGTTGGCAGCAATAAGAGTTGGCTCTAGCAAATCCTCCACGAGGATAATCCTGGGCAGATCCTGAGCCGAAGATGTTGGCAATGTGGCCAAAGAATCTGCATGGGTGTTTCCACTCCTAGAAATGTGAGCTAAGACGAAGGAGTCAAATTCAGCTTGCTGACGCTTGACCTGGGCCAAATATTCCTGCATTCTTGGGTCCCTAGCCTCCATGGTCCCCGTGACCTGGCCGACCACTAACTAAGAGTCTGAGAATGCATGGACTTCCTTTCCACCCATCCTATGCACCATGTTCATGCCCACCAAGACTGCTTCGTACTCGGCTTCATTATTAGTAGCCGAGAATGACAACCTCAGAGATTTTTCGAAGACAATTCCCTCAGGGGATATCAGGACAAGTCCGACACCAGACCCTCTCTGATTAGCTGCCCCATCCACATACATTTCCCAAGTCGGAGGTGCTGCGGCCATGATCACACCAACTGATTTTCCATCCATGTGTGCTTCTTTCAGAGTTTCTACTAACAATGGTTCGGTAAACTCTGCCACCAAGTCAGCAAGGACCTGGCCCTTCACGGAGGTGCGAGGGCTGTACTTAACGTCAAAGGCTCCCAAAATGGTTCCCCATTTTGCCACCCTGCCAGAGTAATCGGCGCTGCGTAACACCGCCTTGAGAGGAAATTGGGTCAAAACCACCACAATGTGAGACTGGAAATAATGAGGAAGCTTGCGTGTGGCATGAACTATGGCCAGAAGTGCTTTCTCTAAAAGCAGATAGCGCACCTCGACCTTATTCAAAGACTTACTAACATAGTAAACTGGTCTTTGCTCCCCGCTATCATCCCTTATGAGGACCAGGCTGACCGTATGAACGGCCACTGCCAGATAAGCAAACAAAACCTTGTCCGCCTCAGGGCGTGACAAAATAGGTGGGCGAGAAAGATATTGCTTAAGCTGTTGGAAGGCCAACACGCAGTCCTCGGTCCATTAAAACCCCTTCCATTTATTCAACAACTGGAAGAAAGGACGACACGGGTCAGCTGACCGAGAGATAAATCTGCTCAGTGCGGCAATCATTCCGGTCAATTTCTGGATTTCTTTTGGGTTCCGAGGCGGCTGCAAATCCTGAATAGCCTTGACCTGCGCTGGGTTTACCTCTATGCCTCTATGAGTAATCATATACCCCAAGAACTTTCCAGATCCCATGCCAAAAGAGCACTTTGAGGCATTAAGGCGCAACTTGTACTTTCTTAGCACTTGGAAGGTGTCAGCCAAATCTTTAACGTGTGAAGGTATTATTTTGCTCTTCACCACCATATCATCCACATACACCTCAATGGTCTTCCCTAATTGCTGTTCGAACATTCTGGTCATCATTCTTTGGTAGGTAGCCCCAGCATTCTTCAACTCGAACGGCATGACCTTATAATGGTAGTTCCCTGTTGGAGTAATAAAAGCGGTCTTCTCTTGGTCCTCCAATACCAATGGAATATGATGGTAACCCTGGAAGGCATCCAAAAAACTCATACGAGGATGTCCGACAGTGGCGTCCATAAGCTGATCAATACACGGCATTGGGAATGAATCCTTGGGGCAGGCCTTGTTCAAATCCGTGAAGTCCACACATACTCTCCACGTTCCATTCTTCTTTTTGACCACAACCGTATGCGCCAACCATTCAGGGTAGAAAACTTCTTTAATAGCCCCAGCCCTCTTGAGTTTGAGCACCTCCTCCTTAACAGCCTCGGAATGTTCTTTAGAAGAACGCCGAGGTGGCTGCCTTCTCGGAACAATGGCGGGGTTTACATTTAAATGATGACAAATGAAGCTCGGATCTACGCCTGGAGCCTCATAAGGGTCCCACGCAAAAACATCAATATTACCTTTCAGAAACTCCAACAACTCCATCTTTTCCTGGTGCGGCAAACGTATGCCGACTTGGAAGAACCTCTCTGGGTCATCCCCTATCAAAAACTTCTCTAACTCCTCACAAACAGCCTCTTCTCCTATCACCGCTCCAGGTGCATCCGGAGCTGTTAATTACTATGAGTCTTGGATGAACAAAGCCGATGACTCAGCTTCTGTCTGACAAAGCACTGCGGCCGATATGCATTGCCTGGCCACCGATTGGCTACCGAGGATCTCTTCAACATATTCCCCTGAGGGGAACTTAACCTTAACATGCAAGGTAGAGGAGACGGCTCCCAAAGCGTGCAGCCATGGCCTGGCGAGGATGGCTGTATATGGGGAGTACGCGTCAACCACAATGAAATTCACCTCAACCGTTTCTGAGCCGGATTGAACGGGCAAACGAATCTGTCCCTTCGGCACAATGGCCTTTCCTTCAAAGCTTATGAGTGGCGAGTCATAAGGAGTAAGATCTTCCAGCTTCAACCTCAGCCCCTTAAATAAATCAGGGTACATGATATCTGCACCGCTGCCCTGATCGATCATCACCCTCTTTACATCATAATTCTCTATCCTGAGGGTGACCACAAGAGCATCGTCATGGGGTTGAATGGTACCAACCTTATCCTCCTCCGAAAATCCCAAGACGGGTAAAGTCACCTTCAACTTCTTCGGCCTGCAGCCTGCCTCTTCGGCCTGAGAATGGGAAACTGCCATCACCCTAGTGGGACCTGAGCCGGTCCTGCCAGGTGCAGCGAAAATAACGTTAATTGTTCCCAATGCCAGCCGAGATGGATTATTCTTCTGATTGTTTGAGCCAGATTGACTGCCCTGCCCTTTAGGTTGACATAGGTGCTGCTTTAGTTTTCCTTCACTAACAAGCTGCTCCAACTAGTTCCAAAGGGTCCGACAGTTCTCGATAGTGTGGCCCACATCCTAATGGTATTGACAAAAGAGATTCTGATTCCTCTTCGCGGGGTCTCCTGCCATCTTACTAGGCCATCTAAATAAGGGCCCCTTACGAACTTTCTCCAATAATTGGTGTACTGATTCTCGGAACACAGTGTTCACAGCCTGAGGTACTGTCGAGCCGGACTGCCCAATGTAATCTCTCCTCGGCTTGTTATTGTGGTATCTGTCCGACCTGAAATCCCTTTTCTCCTGCGGGATAACCTTCTCCTTACCCTTTCCTTGCTGCTGGTCTTCCTCTACTCTTTTGTACTCATTAATACGATCCATGAGGCGACGCACGCTGCGGACAGGTTTTTTGGTCAAGGACTTCCTCAAATCGTGATCAGTAGGAAGACCTACCTCAAAGGTGTTGAGCGCCACCTCATCAAAATCACCATCTATCTCGTTAAACATCTCCAAGTACCGATCGGAATATGCTTTCAACGTCTCCCCTTCCCTCATGGTCATGGATAACAGCGAGTCCAATGGCCGAGGCACTCTGCTACACGTGATAAACCGCGAAGCGAATGCTCTAGTAAGCTCCCCGAACGAACCTATAGACCCCGATTTAAGGCCGTTGAACCACCTCATAGCAACAGGTCCCAAGCTAGAGGGGAAAACTTTACACATCAGGGTCTCGTTATGAGAGTGCACCGCCATCCTCTGGTTAAAGTGACTCACATGCTCCACCAGATCAGTCTGGCCATTATAGATGGTAAAGGTGGGCTGGGTAAACCTCCTAGGAAGCATCCCTTTCTCAATCCTCTGTGAAAATGGAGATTTGGAGAGTTGGTGCAACGCCCGACTCATAGCATCGTTCCCCAAGCCCCTAGAAGGAAGTTTCTTGTGTCTGCGAGCTGGCGGGTCGTCCTTCTCACAAGAGGACATTGCGCTGGGGGGTGAGCATGACCTCGAGCTGTAACTACCTCCCCGGACCTCCTCCGAAGAAGGATTAGACGAGGACGGTGAAGGCTTACGTCTGGTGCGGCGCAATTTTCTTTTCAAACGATTAATCTCCTTCTGCATGGCTTTAGCACCATCCTCGTGGGTGGCACTGTCCCCGCCATGAGTACGGCTAGCCCTAGGGTATTTTGTATGGACACTTCCCTCACGATCCCTTCGACGCTCAAGACGCTCGAAAAGATCCTCCGGTTGTGATCCTTGAGACTCTGCATGGTGAGAACCTAGGCCTGCCATCGTATCCTAGCTCCTTCCCGACTAGATTTCCCACAGACGGCGCCAATTGTAAGTGCACAATTGCACCTGGACCCAAAGACGATTATGGGCTCAGGCCCAATGAGCCTTAAACAATGAAATTTATAGAGTGTGGGCTTGAAATCTAGGTTAGAGGTACTGAGAACTTGACAACAGGCTGAAGAACACAAATACTTGTAAAGAACCAATGATAATTGCAAAATAGACCTCCTCGGACGTAAGCCGAGTACTACCTTTGTATAATTTCTCTTTCTTTCTTAAAGATTACAATTCTTAATTTTCTTCTTTTTCACTGACTGATCCCCCCCTTTTTTGGCCTCTACCCCCCTTAAATACTTCTTCCCCTGATGCTTTATCCACGTGTTGCTCAAATCCTCTCTCATCTAGATATTTCTTCTCTTAGTGCCTTTGAATAGTAACCAGAAGTTTTAGTTCTACTGTTCAGGGGTCACTTTCCCATTAATGCGGCCAGGGAGGTAGGTGCAGAGTCTTTAATGTGGAGGTGACAGCCTTGGCTCATGATACTTTTCTAACATCGGTGTATCTAGTAGGTTCACGGCTTCCCCCTCTTAACCAACAGTTTTTCCAGAGTTCTGCCTTGACCTTCGTAGTAAATTCCCAAGTTCTCTTGGGTCTGTCCGAGGAGAAGCTCGCCCTCGGCTGCATCCTCGTACCCTCGGCATGTGGGCCAACTCGCAGTACTAACAAATTCTTAGTTCAAGAACAGATCGGCCCTCCTTGTTAGAGCCCAAAGGCTCAGATGCCCGCTTGGGTCCTTTTCTCCCCACAATTATTATTATTATTATTATTATTATTATTATTATTATTATTATTATTATTATTATTATTATTATTATTATTATTATTATTATTATTATTATTATTATTATTTACATTTAATTTGACTTCTACAAGTGATGGGGGATTTTCATTCCGTTATGGTAGGACGAAATTATTTTCTTTCTTAAATTAATGTTAGTACCACAAGCCTAACACCCTACAGTTGGCGGAAAATAAACGCATCCAACCTTAGCAATTAGTAACCTAATAATTAGTACGCAGTACACTTCAAAGTTCAAAGTAGCATGTAGTTCCAATTAACACTGCTTTGTTATTTCTTTAATAATTCATTTTAATTATTATTTGATTTTCTTTGTTTTTCAATTTCTTTTCATTAAGATAGAAATCATACTCTAAACAAATCTAAGTGTATATGTATGTAAAACTTCTTTATGCAGACTTTAACTTTGGTCTTTGCCCTCCCCAACTCCACAGGAACTTGTACTTATGGTTCTTGTGAAGTGACCATCATACTAAGAATGCGTGGTGCTATTCGTTTTTCACTTTCTAATGATGGAAAAAAGTTCATTTTACTTCACTTGTAGTTAGTCACATTTTCATTTGTAATATAAAACGCCACACTCCCAATAGCAACGTTCCTAAAAACGCCACAATAAGTGTAGTCTTAGTAGTGTTTTTCTATTTTATAGCGGCGTTTTAGAAAACGTCGTTGTAGGTATTACTACCCCAATATACTGCAAAAGGAAACATTTTGGAAACGTCACTATAAGTTCCCTCCATCTTTTGACTTTTCCACACTAACTTTTTCCCCTCTCCTTTTTTTTTTTTTTCACTTCGTGTCCTACACACCCAGAGTCCCACTTCTCTTTTTTTTTTTTCCTCCACTTTGGTTTGCTTTCTTTTCTTTTGTTCACTTCGTATCCCACACTCCCACTTCTCTTCTTTTTTTTTTTTTTCTACCTTATCTTTTCTTGGCTAAAGGTTCCTCACACAAAATTCAAAACCCTCTCTTTCTCCTTCTCTCTCACACAAGCGGCTCTCTTTGTCACAACTGCCGACACCGCCCAGCCCAGCCACCGTCGCCGCCTCTTTGCCCTCTACCGCCACCTCACTCCCTCTTCTCCCTCATCTCCATGGTTTGACTTCTTCTAACATGAATCTATGGTAAAATCTCCATGACCCACCTTCTAATATCTTTGGGTTTTTATTCTATATTGATAGGATTGCTCTTTGATGTTGTGGGCTTTGTTTTCAAGGTTGTTTTGTTGTGTTTGTTGGGACATTTAAGATTTGGTTGGAGGTTTTTAATTTAATGGGGGAGAAATGGATTTATTGTTTGGAAACCATGTGAGTTGGGTTTCTTTTGAAATCATTTGTGTTTTTGATTTATATGGGAGATTGGGTTTAATTTTTGAAAGAGGGTTTTTGGCATTTTGAAATGTCTTTGGCATATGAGGTTGTGATTGTGGTGTTAACTATAAAATTTTAAAAGTAATGTGAGCATGTGTCTTTTGCTTACCAAGTATTTGATAAATTGCCTATATGAGTTATGGGATTAAATTTCTTGGCATGTTTTGTGATGATTGTTATATGAGGTTATGGGTTGTAATTCTAGTTATTTATATGTGCTAACACACGTATCTTTAAGATTTAATCAAGCCCCAAAGCTTTTGGCATGGTGTTAAAACTATAGTATTTTGTTTTTGAGACTTTAAATCTGTCAGGGACAAATTTGAGTCAGATGCACTACGTGATTTTTAATAAATTATAGAAATATTATTTTGAGCTGAATTTTTTATGGTGTAAAGTTTTTTAGACCCCTTAAAAACACAATTGGATTAACCTAGTTAACAAGCCAAGTTATTACTTAGTCCAAATTCCAGATCTAGGTTAACACAGTCATATAATCATATCAATGCAAAGTGCGGAATATAAAAATACAAAGATATGATGACCCAAGAAAACCAAACTAGTAAAAAACCTGGGGAGGATCTAACCTAGCTATCCTCAAGGTAAAACTGAATCCACTATGAAAGAATTGAAGTTTGTACAATAGCGACTTAGACCACTAACATCCTATTACTACCCACCAGTAGAAAACTTACTGACACGACCACATGCAAGTTCCGAGACCACGGACTCCTTCTTTCTTGGATTCACCAGCAAGTACAAGCACTCCTGCTTGTGTATCTTTAAGCTCTTATGGCAACAACTGAATAATCATCAAGCTCTTGAAGGAATCTCTTTCTTGATAATCCTAAGCTTGTGTGAAGGCAAGCACCTCTTAGATCTCAATAGATTCACACAAACAGCAATATGAGCAACCTCAAAAATGTGGCTAGGGTTTGTCTTTTATACATAGGAAAAAACATAAAACCCTACACATCATATGGGCTTAGGGCTGAGTTGGAAATTTTGCAGAAAAAACAATCTGCATGACTTTTGATTGGTCGAGTCTAATTCTTGATCGATCGAGCCAAACAGATTTACACAATAACTTCTGCAGTTAACTCGATTCCAACTTTATATAAATGACATACTTTGAGCAAGTCTAAAACAAGACTAAACACCTGTTTTGATCATGGTTTGCCAATAATACACATTAGAGTTCTAATACATTAGTTCCTAAGTACTTAGAACCTAACATATGGTACATATTAGACATATAAGGGCTTCTCCATATTTAATTTCAAGCTTTTTGGATAACACTAATTGGACCAAAATATTTGTTAAAAAGAGCTGACCTGTTGCAAATTTAATCAGAAAGTATGTTCTAAATTTTGAGACTTTAAGGAATTTACTACAAGCTTTTGTTGTGTGATTTATCTTGTAAGTTCATATGTGCTTTCTTTGACAAATGTTTTACTTTGTCTCATTTTATCATGGTTTGGTAATGACATGCTTTGCATTAAGGTGGTAAATGCACATTGTTTGTGGTAGGGAAATGAAAGGTTTTGGTTGTGTTATCTATGAGTTTCTTGTACTCTTGCTTGGTTCCCATTTGGGTAGGGATACTCGTCTTAGGATGTTTTTAGGCAAGATTTTAAAATATTTAGTTAATGGTCATGGAAAAAAGTCTATTTAAGTTTATTAAGGTGAAAAGTTTATTCCTCTTTATGGATATGTCTTTTGATAGTGAGACAAAAATTGACAAGCCTTCTTATTGCTTCAGTGGCTTTTGCTCATAATGAATTGCTTTGTGGAACTCTAATGGTTAATGATGAAGAAGGTATTTATGACTTCTGTCTACTATAGAAGTGAAGAATATTCTCTTTTTGTTACTAAGTTCTACGACTGATTTGTTTCTGTTACAATATTTATATGTCAAATTTAACAATACACTTTCAAATTCTCGCTCACTCACACACGCATGCTAACACGTGGAGAAAAAAGAACCCTACATACACCACATCAATGTTGCAAATATTATAGACACGTAGGGGGGTTTTTTCTCTTAATTTGATGGTACCCCAAATGGTGAGTACTAGAGTATGGCATGTGTGAAAGAGTATGTTATGGGATTACAATTATTCAAGTTGGCTGGATTCGAAATAAGACTTTGCTTATGCCAATCATGTGGCGTTATAGCCAATGGGGCCTTCTTTTGTACCCGGATTAGATATGAACATTACCCAATTTGAATAGTCTTTATATGAATAATATCCACGGTCCATCTGATGCATTGCTTCAAGTCTTTAATTATCCATGACATTCACAATGGCAGCCATTGGAATAAAATTTTGATAATGGGCTCCCTGCATTCATGATTTCATTTAAAAGTTCTAAAACTAAGCTTTTTTTTTCTTTAACAATTATGTTATGGGATTACAATTATTACTTGATCGGAATGTCTACTTTCTAAAGCAATTAGCACGCGTCAAGGAATTCCTTACCGTTGAGAAGTTATTGTCAAGAAAGTGGCCAAACATCACATTTCAACACATTTTCTATGCTATTAAGTTTCGTCAATAACAACAGCTAACATATTTTTTCCCCAAAGTTTGATTTTGGGTGGATTTTTCTTGGGGTACATGTATAATATTTTAAAAACAAATTCAAGAAAAAAACGTTAGACTTTGACTTTTACGCCCTTCTATTGACACATAGTTGGAATCTGAATTTCGGGTCGCTCGGCGGGGGCATTATTCAAACGACAGTAACTCTCTTGATTTTTGTCGAAAAAATTAAAAATTTTGGTTGAAATTCAAGCTCAAAATGTCTACTTTCTAAAGCATTCAGAAACCATAAAGGAATTCCTCACCATTGAAAAGTTATTGTTAAAACGAAGACCAAACATCACTTTTCAACTTATTTTATAGGCGATTAAGTTTCATGAATAACTACCCCCTATCGTCTTTTTTCCCCAAAGTTTGATTTTGGGTGGATTGTTCTCGAGGTATAGGTATAATATTTTAAAACCAAATCCAAGAAAAAAAACGTTAAACTTTGATTTGTACGCCCTTCTATCGGCATATAGTTGGAATCTGAATTTCGGGTCACTCGGTGGGGGCATTATTCAAACAACAGTAACTCTCTTGATTTGGGTCAAAAAAATTCAAAAATTTGTGTTGAAATTCAAGCTTGGAATGCCTACTTTCCCAAGTATTCAGCACGCATCAAGGAATTCATTACCGTTGAGAAATTATTGTCAAAAAAGTGGCCAAACATCACTTTTCAACACATTTTCTATGCTATTAAGTTTCGTCAATAACAACCGCTAACATATTTTTTCCCCAAAGTTAGATTTTTGGTGGATTGTTCTCGGGGTATATGTATAATTTTTTAAAACAAAATTCGAGAAAAATGTTAGACTTCGATTTTTACGCCCTTCTATATGCATATAGTTGGAATCCGAATTTCGGGTCGCTCGGCGGGGGCATTATTCAACCGACAGTAACTCTCTTGATTTGTGTCGAAAAAATTCAAAATTTGTGTTGAAATTTGGGCTTGGAATGTCTACTTTCTAAAGCATTAAGCACGCGTTAAGGAATTCGTCACCGTTGAAAAGTTGTTGTCAAAAAGAAGACCGAACGTCACTTTTCAACTTATTTTCTAGGCGATTAAGTTTCGTGAATAACTAGCCGCTAACGTCTTTTTTCCCCAAAGTTTGATTTTGGGAGGATTGTTCTCGGGGTATAGGTATAATATTTTAAAACCAAATCCATGAAAAAAAACGTTAGACTTTGATTTGTATGCCCTTCTATCGGCACATAGTTGGAATCTAAATTTCGGGTCACTCGGTGGGGGCATTAATCAAACAACAGTAACTCTCTTGATTTGGGTCAAAAAAATTCAAAAATTTGTGTTGAAATTCAAGCTCGGAATGCCTACTTTCCCAAGCATTCAGCACGCATCGAGGAATTCATTACCGTTGAGAAGTTATTGTCAAAAAAGTGGCCAAACATCACTTTTCAACACATTTTCAATGCTATTAAGTTTCGTCAATAACAACCGCTAACATGTTTTTTCCCCAAAGTTAGATTTTTGGTGGATTGTTCTGGGGGTATATGTATAATTTTTTTAAACCAAATTCAAGAAAAAAACGTTAGACTACGATTTTTAAGCCCTTCTATATGCACATAGTTGGAATCTGAATTTCGGGTCGCTCGGCAGGGGCATTATTCAACCGACAGTAACTCTCTTGATTTGTGTTGAAAAAATTCAAAATTTGTGTTGAAATTTGGGCTCGGAATGTCTAATTTCTAAAGCATTCAGCACACGTTAAGGAATTCCTCACCGTTGAAAAGTTATTGTAAAAAAGAAGACCAAACATCACTTTTCAACTTATTTTCTAGGCGATTAAGTTTCGGGAATAACTAGCCGCTAACGTCTTTTTTCCCCAAAGTTTGACTTTGGGAGGATTGTTCTTGGGGTATAGGTATAATATTTTAAAACCAAATCCATGAAAAAAATGTTAGACTTTGATTTGTACGCCCTTCTGTCGGCACATATTTGGAATCTGAATTTCGGGTCACTCAATGGGGGCATTATTCAACCGACAGTAACTCTCTTGATTTGTGTCGAAAAAATTCAAAATTTGTTTTGAAATTCAAGCTTGGAATGTCTAATTTCTAAAGCATTCAGCATGAGTCAAGGAATTCCTTACCGTTGAAAAGTTATTGTCAAAAAAGTGGCCAAACATCACTTTTCAACACATTTTCTATGCTATTAAGTTTCGTCAATAACAACCGCTAACAGATTTTTTCCCCGACGTTAGATTTTGGGTGGATTGTTCTCAGGGTACATGTATAATTTTTTAAAACGAAATTTGAGAAAAAAATGTTAGACTTCGACTTTTAAGCCCTTCTATCGGCACATAGTTGGAATCCGAATTTTGGGTCGCTCGGCGGGGGCAATATCCAAACGACAGTAACTCTCTGGATTTGGGCAAAAAAAATTCAAAATTTCTGTTGAAATTCATGATCGGAATGTCTACATTCTAAAGCATTCAGCACGCGTCAAGGAATTCCTTACCGTTGAGAAGTTATTGTCAAGAAAGTGGCCAAACATCACATTTCAACACATTTTCTATGCTATTAAGTTTCGTCAATAACTAGCCGCTAACGTCTTTTTTCCCAAAGTTTGATTTTGGGTGGATTTTTCTCGTGGTACAGGTATAATATCTTAAAACCAAATTCTAGAAAAGAAATATTAGACTTTGATTTGTACGCCCTTCTATCGGCACATAGTTGGAATCTGAATTTTGGGTCACTCGGCGGGGGCATTATTCAAACAATAGTAACTATCTGGATTTGGGTCAAAAAAATTCAAAATTTATGTTGAAATTCAAGACCGGAATGTCTAATTTCTAAAGTATTCAGCACGCGTCAAAGAATTCCTTACCGTTGAGAAGTTATTGTCAAGAAAGTGACCAAGCATCACTTTTCAACACATTTTCTATGCTATTAAGTTTCGTCAATAACAACCGCTAACATATTTTTTCCCCAAAGTTTGATTTTGGGTGGATTGTTCTCAGGGTACATGTATCATATTTTAAAACCAAATTCAAGAAAAAAAATGTTAGACTTTGATTTGTACGCGCTTCTATTGGCACATAGTTGGAATCTGAATTTCGGGCCACTTGGCTGGGGCATTATTCACACAACAGTAACTCTCTTGATTTTGGTTGAAAAAATTCAAAATTTATGTCGAAATTTAAGACCGGAATGTATACTTTCTAAAGCATTCAGCACGCGTCAAGGAATTCCTTACCGTTGAGAAGTTATTGTCAAGAAAGTGGCCAAACATCCCTTCCCAACACATTTTCAATGGTATTAAGTTTCGTCAATAACAACCGCTAACATATTTTTTCCCCAAAGTTTGATTTTGGGTGGATTTTTCTCGGGGTACATGTATAATATTTTAAAACCAAATTCGAGGAAAAAATGTTAGACTTCGACTTTTATGCCCTTCTATTGGCACATAGTTGGAATCCATATTTTGGGTTGCTCTGCGGGGGCGTTATTCAAACGACAACAACTCTCTTGATTTGTGACAAAAAAATTAAAAATTTTTGTTGAAATTCAATCTTGGAATGTCTACTTTCTAAAGCATTTGGAAACTGTAAAGGAATTCCTCACCGTTGAAAAGTTATTGTCAAAAAGAAGACCAAACATCACTTTTCAACTTATTTTCTAGGCGATTAAGTTTCGTGAATAACTACCCCCTAACGTCTTTTTTCCCCAAAGTTTGATTTTGGGTGGATTGTTCTCAGGGTCTAGGTATAATATTTTAGAACCAAATCTGTTAAGGACATATTTTATGTAGTTGGCTAATCCTGTGACAAAAAGTACTTTACTTGTATTTGGATTGATCCAGGATGTGTTTAATACTTCAAAGAACATGTTGTTCAAGTCTAGTATTAAAGCCCTAAGATTGGACCAAGAAACAAGTGAAGAAAAGGTGTTTACTAAAGCTGGACACCTGCGGATAGCTGCTCGACAGATGCTATCTATCAAGGTTTAATGAGCCTCGACAGATGCTATCTATCGAGGCTATCTATCGAGATTACGGAAATCAGAATTTTCAGATCTGATTTTTGGGCCAAGATTTTGTATTTGTATAGGGTTTCTTTTCTCACAACCCTAGACATATCTAAGGCATATTTTGGAGGCCGTCACATAAGAGAATACAAGGAGAACATATGCAAAAGGTGACTGAAGCCTTACTCTCTCTAGAAGAAGCTACTGTGTCTTTGCGCCTTAGGGTTTTGTAACCAAGTGCTTCTTGATCTTCATTGTTGGTAAAGTGAAGAACTTTGCAACCAACATTCTTCTTTCTCAAGTTATTAAGTGAGTCATGTACTAGGATCTGTTAATCAAAGGGTGGCTTTCATATATTGAAGACTTAAGAGGTTCTGAAGCGGTAGAAGCTTTATGATGTGAGTTCATCTACGGGGATTGTAGAGTCTAGGGACAAAGGTTTTATACTAGATCTAAACCTTCTCTTTACTATAGCGGATTGCTATTCGGGAAGGTTCCCCCCCCCCCCAGGTTTTTTACTGTGAAACTGGTTGGTTTCATTGGTTTTCGTGGGTCATCATATCTTGTCTTATTTATTTTTCCGCTGCACTTAGTTTTGACATGATATTGATGTTTATTTGTTTTAAAAAATTTTATGCATAATAAATCTAATTAACAACTTGGGTTTAAAACTTGTTATTTCTATCAACTGGGGTCTAAATTTCCCAACAAAATCCAAGAAAAAAAAGACGTTAGACTTTGATTTGTACGCCCTTCTATCGGCACTGTAACTCTCTTGATTTGGTTCAAAAAAATTCAAAATTTGTGTTCAAATTCAAGCTTGGAATGTCTACTTTCTAAACTATTCAGCATGCGTCAAGGATTTCCTTACCGTTGAGAAGTTATTGTCAAAAAAGTGGCCAAACATCACTTTTCAACACATTTTCTATGATATTATGTTTCGGCAACAACAACCACTAACTTATTTTTTCCCCAAACTTAGATTTTGGGTAGATTGTTCTCGGGGTATAGGTATAATATTTTAAACCAAATTTGAGAAAAAAATGTTGGACTTCAATTTTTACGACCTTCTATCGGCATATAGTTGGAATCCGAATTTCAGGTCATTTGGCTGGGGCATTATTCAACCAACAATTACTCTCTTGATTTGTGTCAAAAAAATTAAAAATTTGGGTTGAAATTCAGGCACGGAATGTCTACTTTCTAAAGCATTAAGCACGCGTTAAGTAATTCCTCACCGTTGAAAAGTTATTGTCAAAAAGAAGACCAAACGTCACTTTTCAACTTATTTTCTAGGCAATTAAGTTTCGTGAATAACTAGCCGCTAACGTCTTTTTTCCCCAAAGTTTGATTTTGGGTGGATTGTTCTCAGGGTATAGGTATAATAGTTTAAGACCAAATCCAAGAAAAAAAACGTTAGACTTTGATTTGTACGCCCTTCAATTGGCACAAAGTTGGAATCTGAATTTCGGGTCACTCGGCGGGGGCATTATTCAAACAACAGTAACTCTCATGATATTGGTCGAAAAAATTCAAAATTTGTGTTGAAATTTGGGCTCGGGATGTCTACTTTCTAAAGTATTTAGCAAGCGTAAAGGAATTCCTCACGGTTGAAAAGTTATTGTCAAAAGGAAGACCAAACGTCACTTTTCAACTTATTTTCTAGGCTATTAAGTTTCGTGAATAACTACCCCCTAACATCTTTTTTCCCCAAATTTTGATTTTGGGTGGATTGTTCACGGGGTATAGGTATAATATTTTAAAACCAAATCTGTTAAGGACATATTTTATGTAGTTGGCTAATCCTTTGACAAAAGGCAGTTTACATGTATTTGGATTAATCTAGGATGTGTTTAATACTTCAAAGAACATGTTGTTCAAGTCTAGTATTAAATCCATGAAGATTAGACCAAGAAACAAGTGAAAAAAAGGTGTTTACTAAAGTTGGACACCTGCTAATAGCTGCTAGACAGCTACTCGACAGATGCTATCTATCGAGGTTTAATGAGGCTCGACAGATGCTATCTATCAAGGCTATCTATCGAGGTTACGGAAATCAGAATTTTCAAATCTGATTTTTAGGCCAGGCTTTTGTATTTGTGTAAGGTTTCTTTTCTCATAACTCTAGACATATATAAGGCATATTTTGGAGGCCCTCACATAAGAGAATACAAGGAGAACATATGCAAAAGGTGACCAAAGCCTTACTCTCTCTAGAAGAAGCTATTGTGTCTTTGTGCCTTAGGGTTTTGTAACCAGATGCTTCTTGATCTTCATTGTTGATGAAGTGAAAAGCTTTGCAACCAACATTCTTTTTTCTCAAGTTAGTGAGTGAGTCACGTACTAGGATCTATGCATCAAAGGTGGCATTCATATATTGAAGAGTTCAGAGGTTCTGAAGCGGTTGAAGGTTTCTGTTGTGAGTTCATCTACGGGGATTGTAGAGTCTAGGGAAAAAGGTTTTGTACTAGATCTAAAACTTCTCTTTACTATAGTGGATTGCTTTTTGGGAAGGTTTCCCCCCCCCCCAAGGTTTTTTACTGTGAAACTGGTTGGTTTCATTAGTTTTCCTAGGTCATCATATCTTGTCTTATTTATTTTTCCGCTGCACTTAGTTTTGACATGATATTGATGTTTATTTGTTTTAACAAGTTTTATGCATAATAAATCAAATTAACAACTTGGGTTTAAAAATTATTAATTCTATCAACCGGAGTCTAAATTTCCCAACAAAATCCAAAGAAAAAAAACGTTAGACTTTGATTTGTATGCCCTTCTATCGGCACATAGTTGGAATCTAAATTTTGGGTCACTCGGCGGGGGAATTATTCAAACAATAGTAACTCTCTTGATTTGGTTCAAAAAAATTCAAAATTTGTATTCAAATTCAAGCTCGGAATGTCTACTTTCTAAAGCATTCAGCATGCGTCAAGGAATTCCTTACCGTTGAGAAGTTATTGTTAAAAAAGTGGCCAAACATCACTTTTCAACACATTTTCTATGCTATTAAGTTTTGTCAATAACAACCGCTAACATATTTTTTCCCAAAGTTAGATTTTGGGTGGATTGTTCTCGGGGTATAGGTATAATATTTTAGAACCAAATTTGAGAAAAAAATGTTAGACTTCGATTTTTACGCCATTCTATCAGCACATAGTTGGAATCCGAATTTCAGGTCATTTGTCTGGGGCATTATTCAACTGACAATTACTCTCTTGATTTGTGTCGAAAAAATTGAAAATTTGGGTTGAAATTCGGGCACAGAATGTCTACTTTCTAAAGCATTAAGCACGCGTTAAGTAATTCCTCACCGTTGAAAAGTTATTGTCAAAAAGAAGACCAAACGTCACTTTTCAACTTATTTTCTAGGCAATTAAGTTTCGTGAATAACTAGCCACTAACGTCTTTTTTCCCCAAAGTTTGATTTTGGGTGGATTGTTCTCGGAGTATAGGTATAATATTTTAAGACCAAATCCAAGAAAAAAAATGTTAGACTTTGATTTGTATGCCCTTCAATCGGCACATAATTGGAATTTGAATTTCGGGTCACTCGGCAGGGGTATTATTGAAACAACAGTAACTCTCATGATATTGGTCGAAAAAATTCACAATTTGTGTTGAAATTTGGGCTTGGAATGTCTACTTTCTAAAGTATTCAGCAAGCGGAAAGGAATTCCTCACGGTTGAAAAGTTATTGTAAAAAAGAAGACCAAATGTCACTTTTCAACTTATTTTCTAGGCGATAAAGTTTCGTGAATAACTTCCCCCTAACGTCTTTTTTCCCTGAATTTTGATTTTGGGTGGATTGTTCTCGGGGTATAGGTATAATATTTTAAAACCAAATCTGTTAAGGACATATTTTATGTAGTTGGCTAATCCTTTGACAAAAGGCACTTTACTTGTATTTGGATTGATCTAGGATGTGTTTAATACTTCAAAGAACATGTTGTTCAAGTCTAGTATTAAAGCCATGAAGATTGGACCAAGAAACAAGTGCAGATAAAGTGTTTACTAAAGCTGGACACCTGCGGATAGCTGCTAGAGAGTTGCTCGACAGATGCTATCTATCGAGGTTTAATGAGGCTCGACAGATGCTATCTATCAAGGCTATCTATCGAGTTTACGGAAATCAGAATTTTCAAATCTGATTTTTGGGCCAGGCTTTTGTATTTGTGTAGGGTTTCTTTTCTCACAACCCTAGACATATATAAGGCATATTTTGGAGGCCGTCACATAAGAGAATACAAGGAGAACATATGCAAAAGGTGACCGAAGCCTTACTCTCTCTAGAAGAAGCTATTGCGTCTTTGCGCCTTAGGGTTTTGTAACCAAGTGCTTCTTGATTTTCATTGTTGATGAAGTGAAGAACTTTGCAACCAATATTCTTCTTTCTCAAGTTAGTGAGTGAGTCACGTACTGGGATCTATGCATCAAAGGTGGCGTTCATATATTGAAGAGTTCAGAGGTTCTGAAGCGGTTGAAGGTTTCTGCTGTGAGTTCATCTACGAGGATTGTAGAGTCTAGGGAAAAATGTTTTGTACTAAATCTAAAACTTATCTTTACTATAGTGGATTGCTTTTCGGGAAGGTTTCCCCCCCAGGTTTTTTACTGTGAAACTGGTTGGTTTCATTGGTTTTCCTGGGTCATCATATCTTGTCTTATTTATTTTTCCGCTACACTTAGTTTGGACATGATATTGATGTTTATTTGTTTTAAGAAGTTTTATGCATAATAAATCAAATTAACAACTTAGGTTTAAAACTTGTTAATTCTATTAACTGGGGTCTAAATTTCCCAACAAAATCCAAGAAAAAAAACATTAGACTTTGATTTGTACGCCCTTTTATTGGCACATAGTTGGAATCTGAATTACGGGTCACTCGGCGGGGGCATTGTCAAAAAAGTGGCCAAACATCACTTTTCAACACATTTTCTGTGGTATTAAGTTTCGTCAATAACAACCGCTAACAGATTTTTTCCCCAAAGTTAGATTTTGGGTGGATTGTTCTCGGGGTATAGGTATAATATTTTAAAACCAAATCCGAGAAAAAAATGTTAAACTTTGATTTTTCGCCCTTCTATTGGCACATCGTTGAAATCCAAATTTTGGGTCATTTGGCTGGGGCATTATTCAACCGACAATAACTCTCTTGATTTGTGTCGAAAAAATTCAAAATTTGGGTTGAAATTCGGGCTCGGAATATCTACTTTGTAAAGCATTCAGCACGCGTTAAGGAATTCCTCACCGTTAAAAAGTTATTGTCAAAAAGAAGACCAAACGTCACTTTTCAACTTATTTTCTAGGGGATTAAGTTTCGTGAATAACTAGCAGCTAACGTCTTTTTTCCCCAAAGTTAGATTTTGGGTGGATTTTTCTCGGGGTATAGGTATAATATTTTAAAACCAAATCCACGTGAAAAAAAAGGTTAAACTTCGATTTTTACGCCCTTCTATCGGCACATAGTTGGAATCCGAATTTCGGGTCATTTGGCTGGGGCATTATTCAACCGACAATAACTATCTTGATTTGTTTTGAAAAAATTAAAAATTTGGGTTGAAATTCGGGCTTGGAATGTCTACTTTCTAAAGCATTCAGCACGCATTAAGGAATACCTCACCGTTGAAAAGTTATTGTCAAAAAGAAGACCAAACGTCACTTTTCAACTTATTTTCTAGGCAATTAACTTTTGTGAATAACTAGCAGCTAACGTCTTTTTTACCCAAAGTTTGATTTTGGGTGGATTGTTCTCGTTGTATAGGTATAATATTTTAAGACCAAATCCATGAAAAAAAAACGTTAGACTTTGATTTGTACACCCTTCTATCGGCACATTGTTGGAATCTGAATTTCGGATCACTCAGCGGAGGCATTATTCAAACAACAGTAACTCTCTTGATTTGGGTCAAAAAAATTCAAAATTTGTGTTGAAATTCAAGCTCAGAATGTCTACTTTCGAAACCATTCAGATGCATAGAGGAATTCCTTACCGTTGAAAAGTTATTGTCAAAAAAGTGGCCAAACATCACTTTTCAACACATTTTCTATGCTATTAAGTTTCGTCAATAACAACCGCTAACATATTTTTTCCCCAAAGTTTCATTTTGGGTGGATTGTTCTCGGGGTACATGTATAATTTTTTAAAACCAAATTCGAGAAAAAAATGTTAGACTTCGACTTTTATGCCCTTCTATTGGCACATAGTTGGAATCCGAGTTTTGGGTCGCTCGGCGGGGGCATTATTCAAACGATAGTAAATCTCTTGATTTGTGTCGAAAAAATTCAAAATTTGTGTTGAAATTCGGGCTCAGAATTTCTAGTTTCTAAAGAATTCAGCAAGTGTAAAGGAATTCCTCACCGTTGAAAAGTTCTTGTCAAAAAGAAGACTAAACATCACTTTTCAACTTATTTTCTAGGCGATTAATTTTCAAGAATAACTACCCCCTAACGTCTTTTTTCCCCAAAGTTTGATTTTGGGTGGATTTTTCTCGGGGTTTAGGTATAATATTTTAAAACAAAATCCAAGAAAAAAAAATGTTAGACTTTGATTTGTACGCCCTTCTATCGGCACATAGTTGGAATCTGAATTTCGAGTCGCTCGGCCGGGGAATTATTCAAACAACAGTAACTCTTTTTATTTGGGTCGAAAAAATTCAAAATATTTTTGAAATTCAAGCTTGGAATGTCTACTTTCTAAAGCATTCAGCACGCGTCAAGGAATTCCCTACCGTTCAAAAGTTATTGTCAAAAAAGTGGCCAATTATCACTTTTCAACACATTTTCTTTGCTATTGAGTTTCATTAATAACAACCGCTAACATATTTTTTCCCCAAAGTTTGATTTTGGGTGGATTGTTCTCGGGGTAAATGTATAATTTTTTAAAACCAAATTCAAGAAAAAAATGTTAGACTTCGACTTTATTCCCTTCTATCGGCATATAGTTGGAATCTGAATTTCGGGTCGCTCGGCGTTGGGATTATTCAAACGACAGTAACTTTGTTGATTTGTGTCGAAAAAATTCAAAATTTGTGTTGAAATTCAAGCTCGGAATGTCTACTTTCTAAACCATTAGCACGCGTTAAATAAGTCCTAACCGTTGAATGGTTATTGTCAAAAAGGTTACCAAACATCACTTTTCAACACATTTTCTTGGCGATTGAGTTTCGTGAATAACTAACCGCTAACGTATTTTTTCCCCAAATTTTGATTTTGGGTGGATTTTTCTCTGGGTATAGGCATAATATTTTAAAACCAAATCCGAGAAAAAAACGTTAGACTTCGATTTTTACGCCCTTCTATCGGCACATAGTTGGAATGTAAATTTCGGGTCGCTTGGCTGGGGCATTATTCAAACGACAATAACTCTCTTGATTTGGGTCGAAAAAATTCAAAATTTGTGTTGAAATTCGGGCTCGGAGTGTCTACTTTCTAAAGCATACAGCACGCGTCAAGGAATTCCTTACCGTTGAAAAGTTATTGTCAAAAAGTGGCCAAACATCACTTTCCAACTTATTTTCTATGCTATTAAGTTTCATCAATAACTAGCCGCTAACGTATTTTTTCCCCAAATTTGATTTTGGGTGTATTGTTCTTGGGGTACATGTATAATTTTTTAAAACCAAATTCGATAAAAAAATGTTAGACTTCACCTTTTACACTCTCCTATCGGCACATAGTTGGAATCCAAATTTCGGGTCACTCGGCGGGGGCATTATTCAAGCGACAATAACTCTCTTGATTTGTGGCGAAAAAATTCAAAATTTGTTTTGAAATTTAGGCTCGGAATGTCTACTTTCTAAAGCATTCAGCACACGTCAAAGAATTCCTTATCATTGAAAAGTTATTGTCAAAAAGGTTGCCAAACATCACTTTTCAACACATTTCAAGTTTCGTCAATAACTAGCAGCTAACGTATTTTTTCCCCAAAGTTTGATTTTGGGTGGATTGTTCTCGGGGCATAGGTATAATATTTTAAAACCAAATCCGAGAAAAACACGTTAGACTTTGATTTTTACGCCCTTGTATTGGCACATTGTTGGAATCCAAATTTCGGGTCACTCGGTGGGGGCATTATTCAAACAACCTTAACTCTCTTGATTTGTGTCGAAAAAATTCAAAATTTGTGTTGAAATTGAAGCTCGGAATGTCTACTTTCTAAAGCATCAGCACACGTTAAGTAATTTCTTACCGTTGAATGGTTATTGTCAAAAAGGTGACCAAACGTCACTTTTCAACACATTTTCTATGCGATTAAGTTTCGTGAATAACTAGCCGCTAACTTCTTTTTTCCCCAAAGTTTGATTTTGGGTGGATTGTTCTCGGGGTATAGGTATAATATTTTAAAACCTAATCCGAGAAAAAAATGTTAGACTTTGATTGTTACACTCTTCTATCGGCACATAGTTGGAATCCGAATTTCGGGTCACTTGGTGGGGGCATTATTCATGCAAGGGTAGCACCAACCGTGAGGCGGCATGGTATTACTACAGAAACAATGGCCCACATTCGTGCAACAAGCTTCAAGCCGATTATCCGTTTGCTACTAAAGAGGTCTACTAGTGTCATTTTGGTGTAGACTTTGGTTAAGAGGTGGTGGGACACTACCCATACCTTCCACATTGCTGATAAGGAGATGACTGTGACTCCCCATGACTTCCACCGCATGACCAGCCTTAGGTGCGATGGGGCTCTCATAAACATAGAGGGTGAATTGGGCATTCATCTGGGCATAGAATTGCTCGGGATGAGGTACACCACCGAGACTATCCGCTATTTTAACATCGAGGCAGATTACATGCCTCTCCCACAGGTGACAGCCGACGACTGCGCCAAGATGGCTAAACTGTGTATCCTGCTCTTGCAAACTATACTCATGTTTCCATCTTGCAAACTATTATCTTGCAAACTGTACCCATTCATCTTGCAAACTATCATCTTGCAAATTTTCATTTTGTAAACTGTATCCATTCTTTCTTTTCTAGCATTCAGCCATTCAATACAGCCTCATCGCCCATGGTGCGAATGTAGATTTGAAGAGCTTCTCTTTGATCAAGGCTCATTTCAATGGGTTATCTTCTAATGAAGTAAGTTAGAATTGTAATGCCTCTTGTCATTTCTCTTTCATGTCTTTTAGGGGTTTTCTTCTTTAACCCTATGTACTATGTTATAAGTCAATTGGAGTCCTTAGGCAGGTGCCTTACTGTTGCAGAGCCAAACTTGGAGGCAGTTGCCATTGTCATCTCTAGGATTACTCAGCCCTTCCCTCCAACACTGAGAACCCATCACTACCATCGTGAAACCTAAAATCGCAACCCAGCACCACCAAAATCACAATCCACCATCACCCCAACCACCATCAAAGCCTTCACAAAACCCACTGCTACAACAAACACAATGCGACCAACACCAAAATCAACCAAACCCAAAAATTCATCTGTTAACATGCAAGACACTAGAGCACCAGAGCACCACAACCCAACCACCATTAAAATAAACCTAACCCAAAAATTGAAGATATATTAACATGAAAGACATAGCAAACAAAACCCACTTCTACCGTAACCAACACCCCAACCAAAAATTCCAAATTCACTACACATGAGAGAGAGAGAGAGAGAGAGAGAGAGAGAGAGAGAGAGAGTAGTGCCTGTCGGAATTGGCGGCGATGGTTGTTGGGGTACTATATTGGAGAGAGGAGGGAGACTAAGTGAGTGAGAGGGTAAGAGATGAGAGACACTATAAATAGGTGAGAAAGTTATGAGGAGGAGAGAGAAAATTTATTTAAAAAATAATTTTCTTTAGAACATGCTATTGAATGGTACTGTATCATGTTGTAAAAAAAGGGTTTTGGCACATTTGAAGGCATGATTTTTGTTGGGGCCTATTTGGTAGTAGTTTTCAAGTATTGTTGTTCAAAATGATGTGAAAATTGTGGTTTAAAAAGTCTTGTGCAAATATATGTTTAAAGTACTCATGATATAAAAAATGTGTTTGGTACCATGTTTCAAACAACATATTTTAAAATATGAAAAAAATATAGTTGTGTGTGTTTGTATGTGTATGTATTTTTTTTATTGAAAAAAAAAAAGTGGTTACTTTCTTACATGTATAATTATTTTATTAATATTTATTAGAGGAGAGAAGGAACGTGAAAGAGAAGGGAGGAAAAGAAAGAAAGAAAGAAAAAATGAGGTGTGCACGAGAGAGAGAGAGAGAGAGAGAGAGAGAGAGAGAGAGAGAGAGAGAGAGAGAGAGAGAGAGAGTTGTAGTTATGTTAGGTCTTATCAAGTGGGTCTCACACTTTTCTAAATATTTACAAAAATGTCTTGAGTAATGTTATTTGAAAACTGAAAACTTTTTGGATGAGTTTTCTAAATTCTGTGTTTAAACTCCTTAAAATGAGAAACGTAACTCAAACACTCCAAAATGAAATCTCTTACCAAACGCGTTGTTTTTTTGGGGCCCACAGATTTCAATAATTAAACACTGAAAACTATTGTTTGAACTATCTTACTAAACAGGGTGTTTGATGTGCCAAATACTAAAAATTTAGTATTTGGCACACCTAATATCAATGCTCTTAGGATCTTGAGTACACAATAGCAAGAACCACCTGTTGTCTTATTAGACATTAGATAGACATGTGACACCCGCATTATTAATCATGCCTGGTCTCTTGTTTTGAGAACATTGCCTTTTCATATGATCTTAGTTCAACAGTTGACAATCACACACAAAAGCCTGTTTTGACACAATTTTTCATCACCCTTTTTCACAACTTGTTAAAGTGACAAATTATGATTAAAATAATATTACTTTTACATGAGTTCATTAAAAACACCATTTTAATTATGTACCATTCAAAATAAGTTAGGCTAGCACCTATTATTATTAGATTCATGAGAAATTATTCAAAACTATAAGATCAATGCTATAGCGTTCACAAAGAGGAAAGCCATTTGAAATCACTTGTGAAGGACTTGTAATTGGCTAAGCTAACAATGCTGCTCATGTTTTGGCAAAATGTTCTAGTAAATACTCTATTTTTGGAAGTTTTGATATGGGTTTCAGGCCCCTTTGTTCTGTTGATGTAATCTTGGTGGAGGCTGCCCAGGTTTCTCTGTACCTCTGTTTTTCAATAAAATGTTTCCACTCAGCAAAGAAGTTGGCGAATTTGCTACAATCAACTTAAAGGAAGAATGCGGCTAGAAGAAATAATTATGATGTCTCAACCAAAGGTGAACAGTGCTAGGTCTCTATAAATTAAAACACAGTTGAACTTTAGAGTTCAAGGATTATATGCCCTTGAAAAATGTCTTAGTGAGATGTACAACAACGCATCTAAGATTCTGACTAACAAATCACAGGGTTGGAGCTCTTTCGGCAGATCCGGCAATCACAGTGAGCAAGTTGTTGCCAAAAGGATCACTTAGATGTTTTGCAAGGTTTTCAACAGGACCTTCTCCCGTGACATAAGCTTGAAGGAAGAAACCGAGCATGGCAAACATTGCAAGTCTACCATTCTTAATCTCCTTCACCTTTAGAATTGCAGCCTGGTCGGGATCCTTCGCTAGCCCCAATGGATCAAAAGGACCACCTGGGTGAAGCGTGTCCTCGAAATCCTAGCAAGGAAATAACAGGACAAACTTACATAACTGTTTGCCTTGAATGAAACTATGATTTAGTTTAGATAATCTACCAGAATATTAGTGAAGCTTTCTAGACTAATCTTGCATCGGTATAAGTGTAAATTATTAATGATAAAACAAGGGTACAAAAAGAATCCTCAGTCACATACCAAGCCATTGATGATTCTATAATATTCTGCACCGCCAACTAGAACAATCTCGGCGACGACAGCAAAAACAAGATTGATGGGGATGCTCTTCCCAAAGTAATTCAACGTGTTCCCATCTAGGAGTAGAGCCCCAGTCTACAACGCATTATCATAAAGTTGTACGATAAATTTTAGATTCACTCATAGACAAGGAACATATGGATCCAAATGCAAAATGTATTGACAACAAGAAATTTCTGCAATTCATAAAAATAAACGCAAGCGCTAGCTACAAATATCTCAATTTATAATAAATATAACTGACCGGTAACATGACAATTGACAAGTGATATCTAACCCAAGCACTGAAGCTCACAATTGTGGATCAATAAGAAAATAAAGTAGCATATGCTTGGTTTATTATTATATAACTAGATTAAGAAGTGGAAGCTTGTAGACGGGTGGCTATGAAAATTTCTGTTATCAAGATACATAATTTTACTATAGAGTAATAGACACAATGTATAAGTCAATTTTGATAGGGTGCCTTCAAATCTTCAATAATATTAATTCTTCAACTAGAGTATTTCTTGAATTTTTAATCAATAGACATAGTTGAGGGATTATATGCCCTTGAAAATGTCTTAATTTTTTTTTAAAAAAATCAATTTTACTAGTTCTTGCAAAGCATCTTGTTATTACACTTATAGAATGGCAAATAAAAAAGAACCTTGAACCAGACAGCCTCAGGGCCGCAGTTAGCGCCAAATTTGTTTAAAGCCTCAGGGATAATGAATCCGGCAGCACCAAGCATGGCCCACCGGGCGTGAATCAACTCATACGCCTGATATCTGCATCCAAAGCATCCCCGACACCACATTTTTTCATTGATATCATATATGGATGTGTTTAATTATTTCCAGCTATTAATTTGTACAAAAAGCCCTGTGAAGTCGAAAGAGCAATAAAGAGAGAGTGACAGAGATCGAGTTTTAACATACTTGCTGAAGTTCTCTGGCTTCTTGCTAAGCCCAAAAGGATCATAACCATAACTGTATGCACATAAATTAAACAAGCAAAATTAATTACTCAATCGACGTGGTACTGGTACATATATCATTACACTACATTAATTATAAATTACAATCTACAACTTCAACGGCTAAACCTAGCACCATCGAATATATTTCAGAAAGAAAACAAAAACTAGCTAGGCTTAGAAGTTAGAAGAAGAAACATACTCTCCGGGAACTTCTCCAGTCAAATACTCCGGGATCTCAGACCGGTCCAAGAGGCCCTCCGGCAAGAAAATCCTTCTGTCAGGACCTGAACAAACCGCCAGGCAAAAGTTTCATAAATAAATAAATACACACACACACACATATATATATATACACACACACTCCACATGCATGCACATTGCACAGCTAGCACCATTGCGCATATGAGGAAAAAAAAAAAAGAGAGATAATGGTTGAATGGATGAACTTACCATACCACTTGGCAAGCTCATCGTTCGCCGGAGCAGGCTTAGACTTGGGTGGCGGTGCGGGCTTCTTCTTGGAGAAAAGAGCAACAGTCTTGAAGGTAGATGGGCTGGAGGGCGTTGGGGCTGACCTGGCGGCAACACTGAAGTTGAGAGGGTTTCCGAGCATTTCCGACACACCAAGAGATGCTGCTGCCGTGGATGCTGCCAGAGAAGCCATTTCTGGTTCGCCGGATCGTGCGGTGGTGGTTCAGAAATCAGAATTGAAATTGGTGTAAGTAATTGTGGAGATCAATGAGATACTATATGCTTGAGCTGGTGGATGTGTGTTTGCCACGTAGGATTCTTGTTTATGGGCTTTGATTGGTTAGCATTATGGAATGCGTAATCCAATGCAATGACATGATAGGGTGGGTTTGCTGATGTGGCAGATTATGGTCCTTACGTGGAGTGCTTCTTAACTTATGGATTGCTTTGGTTTGGATAACATGTCCCATCCAATGTTTCATCGAAATTTTGCTCTCATCCATCAAGATCGACAGCAGTGCCTCACTACAAGAAAATCATGGTCACGATCACTGTGAATTATAGTAATACCATTACCATGGACATTGATTGGAGTAATCAGTAAATCACTTGGGCCTTTGATTGGTAATTTGTCATCATTCAATTTTCATTACTCAATTTTCATCACTTATCACTCATCACTTAAAATACCTCAATTTCTCAAACTCTCTGATTAACACCTTAACTCAAACCTAGTTTTCAACTTCAAAAGTTGTGGCTGGGTTTCAAAAAAAAAAAAAAAAAAGAAGAGAATTTGTCAAACATTAGAGCAGGGTTTCACCCCAAAAAAAAAACCCGTTTGTCAAACATTGCAACTGGGTATGTTGGTATAATTACGAAAGTACCATCATAACTTTGTTTCTATAACTTGAAAACACCTAAAATGTGTTTTCAATTTCTATAAACCATCATTCAAAAATTAGATAATTAAGTGATGGAAACAAGGGTTGAAAACCAAGTCAAACAAAAAAAAAAAATTTGTTAGATCCACGTGTTTTGAGAACCCAGTTATGAAAACTGAGTGATATGATCCAAAATCACCCTCATTCAAATAGGCTCTTATTCTTCATCAAATTTTTCATAATTACTATTGATAGAGCCTCTAATAGGATTGGAGTAAATCATTTGAATAAACTTATAATTGCATAACAATTTTACAACAAAGCATAAGGTCTGTTAGATAAGAAAGATGAAAAAGTGGAAGGATGAAAGTATTAATATTTGGTGAGAAGAAAAATGGGAAGATATAAAATGAAGTTTGTATAAATTTATTCAAATTATTCTATTAGTTTTTTTTTTATAACATTTATTTTTTTATTAAAAAATTGTGTACAGATGGAACATCATTTTTTTTTTTAAGTATAAGAAAGTGAGAAACCAAAACTAATGAAGGAAAATAAAAGAATAAGAAAAGTAAAAATAAAAAAACTCAAAACAAATATTATAAAAAAAAAAAGGAAGAAGAAAAATTGTTGCTAAGGGGAAGAAGAAGAAGAAGAAGAAGAAGAAGAAAACGAAACAGACAAAAGTTGCAAATAGAAGAAAAAAGAAAACGAAATAGAAAAAAAAAATAGTAATAATAAAAATAAAAATAAAAATAAAAACAACGATAACAACAAGAAGAATGTGAGGGAAAAAAATTTCGAGATAGTAGTCTCCCATTTTCTCTTCCATTTTGGAAAGATTGCTTTTTGGTGGGCTTGGAGAGAAAACTTTTGGGCGCCACCAGCTTTCTCTTCCCCTTTCTTTCCTAACCAAACATACAAAACTATCATTTTCTCTCTAATTTTTTCCATCCTTCCTAAAATCCACCTAACTAAAAAAATCCTAAAGACAAGCGATTAATAGTAGCTATGTAAAAAAGTGATGTTAATGGTGGCAAATGTGAACCATTAACAAATTGCTACCTAGAATTTATTGAGAAGTTGTTGAGAAACTATAATGCTATACACTATTCAACGAAATGTGGGTACACATAGTTAGGACACATGAAAAAACAGGGTACTCAAATTTTCTAATCCACCTAAACCAGAATGAATAATGATGTTGCAGAAGCCTGACAAAAGCACATATGATGCTTTTTTGATAAAACGAAAACTAAACAATTAGCTTCTGGTAATAAACCTCGAGTTCACGAGGGGTTTTCTTGAATTCACAAGGAGATAAAAATTGGAATCCACCAAAAAAAATTTTGACAAAACATTTGTGTTTATTGATAATAGTCTGTTTTACCTCTAACAGCTACAAAACATATAAATACAAAGAAAAACGTATAAAACCTTAATTTGTATTAATTATGCGATTAGGTGACAAAATACCAAAATTTACCAAAAATTGCAAAATTGAGTTAAATGTAGAATCATAAACTACTAACCTTAACAAACGGAATCTTATTCTGATTTTTAAGCAAAAAGTTATTAAGGAAACAAAATTTTTTATAAATGGCAAAATCACAGTTTTCAAAGCCTAAATGAAATAGTACGCCATTTTCAAGGGGTACCTCATGACAATGCTATGACTATTGCTCAGAAGACCATTTTGCTTCAACCTGCCAAATTTCATGTGATTCATACTTCAATGCCCATGATTTCTATTAGTGCTTTTTTACATTACGTGATGATTTTTAGGCACGCGTGAGAGTCCAAGAAGGTCATGACAATCTGTTCTAGATTAAAAAATGTGGGTACATATAAGGTCTTTTGGACTTTTTAAAAAATAGGTCAACCCAAACCCATGTAAGACCGAGTTAGGTTGTAGGTCAGCCCATTTTTTAAAACACAATTTTTGTTTTGCATTTTTTGTTTGTGCTCTACTCACTTTCTCATAGATCTCAATCCAATCAGTTTCGTTCTCTTATAAACATTTCCCACTTTCATTTTTTAACAAATGGATGTTCTCCTTTAATGAAAGGAAAAATACAAATTTATAATCAGTTTTTTGAACTCTATTCAATGGCACGCAATCTATTGATAATTTAACCGTGAGTGCTTACTTGCTTTTGAATAAACTTGTAATTTTTGTGGTAAAATTCGTACTCACTATAGATTTTGTTGATTTCATGGATTTGAATATAATATTTAATCCATTTATAGAATAATCATAGCTATAAAATTTTAGTTCTATATTGACTTATTTTCATTATACTAGAATAATATTAAAATTTTATATTGTATATCAGAATACTACAAAATTACTAGCCTTGCCAACTTAGAGTGCAACCCTCAAGTGCACATATAATTTTTTTTTTTTTTTGGTTAAAAGGGAATATTATTATTAATAAAACCAAATCTAGTTTAGTACAGCAGCCAAGTTTTTTTTTTTTTTTTTTTTTTTGAGAACCCAGACTAAACTTTGATTAAAAAGAAACAGCTAAATCAGCCAGAAGTACATCTGAGAATTATAGTGAAACTTCCTCCATCTATACTAAAAAATCTGAAATATCAAACTCATGCCTTGCTAAACAATGAGCAACAAAATTACATTCTCTCTTTACATGAGAGTGAAGTAATTGATCAAAATTTCTTGCACTAAACTTAATGTCGTTTATTATCAACCCAAACGCGGCTAAGGAGCTGTGGTCACTTGATAGAGCTTTTATGAATGTGAGAGAGTCACCTTCCAACACAGCCTTCGTAATGCCAAGTTCTGCTGCGAAAGACACCGCCTTAGCTGCTGCCAGAGCTTCAACTTCAGTGCTGCTGTAAGCTTGGGATAACCGTTGAGAGCAGGAGGCGAGAACCTGACCTGAGCTGTCCCTAATTACCACCCCAATACCTGCTGCATTAGCACTAGAAAAAACAGCTCCGTCGAAGTTAATTTTCACTAAATCCGCCAGAGGAGGTTGCCATCTAGTTCTGTGACTGACCCGTCGTGTCATCATCGGTATTGCAGGTTGTTGAGAAGCCGTGAAGTCAGCAAGTTTCTCTGCTGAAATCTGAAAAATCTGGTGTAATGGAGCAGCAACATGGTTATGGCGCACTTTGTTACGTTGATTCCATATCCCCCACACTACCATTGCAAAGAGTTCCACTTCAGTTGGCTGTGTGAGGATCCAAGAGAGTAATTCTTTGAAATTTAGGAAGCTGATTTCTCGTCGCTTACGGCAATGAGCAGATTTCTCCCAGATCGTGTCTAGTTCGTTACAATACCAGAGAGCATGCAGCGGAGACTCCAGAGCTACATGGCAGCGATCACAGAGTGGGTCTTCAATGATAGTGCGTCGGACTAGTGCTTCTTTTATTGGCAATGCAGCCAAGTTGGTAGTTACAAGTCTACAATAATGCAGACCGTAACAATCCGTAGCTAGAATGGTATCAAAATCAAAAGATGGGGGAATAAAAAAACCAAAATCTTCCCACATTGAGCAACCCTTCTTAGCCAAAAGGTCAGCGCTTTGTTAGCTTCCCTAAGCCACCCTGACTTGTGGAATCCTGGCGAGGAGTAACCTGCAATCGGATAAAAGAGGAAAGTAGGATGTGTTAGTGTTAAGTATTAGATAGGTTGTACATATCTTTGTTATTTGTATTTTGTACATACAGGAGTAAACTACAATAGCTTAGTATAGTTGATGATATATTGCTGTCGTTTAATACTGTACAGTTGATGAGTTAGCTAGGTTAGTTATAGATTTAATACACGTGTACAGCAGTTTGTATTGGGTGAATATTTCTGTTACTGTTTACACCTCTGTTCTCACTATATAAGAGAACAGAGTCTGATAATTTAATACAAGAAATTCATTTTTACAAGTTTACATTTCTCTCTCTCTGTGGTTCGTATTTCCTCCATTGATAGAACCTTCGAAGCTTGTATGTGATTCAATATGGTATCAGAGCAGAACTAGCTCAGAGATCTTTCAAGTCTGGTAATCTTTGATTCTTCCTAGTTCAATTACATTCTTTCTTGTTTTCTTAATGCTTCTTTTAGATCAACTAGAAATTTTCTTCATCGTGTTTCTGTTGATTCTAGCATTAAGATCATCATCTTCTTGATTCTGTTTTTCTTGTTCATAATTGAAATTGAAATCTTCGATCTTAGGGTTTCAATTTCCAATTTACAATTTTCTGTTGTGAACTCATCAAGATTGCGAATTGCATCTTGATTTCTTAGGGTTTCAATTCCCAATTCATACCTTTCTGTTGTGATCTCAGCAAGATTGTCAATTGCATCTTGATTTGACCTAGTTTCAGTGTTCGTTTCTTGAAGAACTCTCTAGAAAATCAATTCTTGATTTTTGTTTTTCCTAATTCTTGCTTGAGACTCTGAATCATCATCAATTTTGCACTAATTATGTCTGAAAGCACCTCTAGTACTACTGCTCCTACTGTCCAGCCTTGGGAAAACACCTCTAGTCCCTATTTCCTGTCTAGTGGAGATAACCCAGGTGTTTCTTTGGTAGTGCAACCTCTCACTGAAGAAAATTATAGCACCTGGAGTAGGGCAATTCTCATTTCTTTGGATGCCAAGACCAAATTGGGTTTCATTGATGGCTCTATCCCTAAGCCCCAATCTGTTGATCATCCATATCACAGAGCTTGGTGTAAGTGTAACAGCACAGTCTTAGCTTGGTTGTTTAATTCTGTTTCTAAGGATTTACAACCAAGTATAGTTTATTTCAAGACTGCCAGAGATGTATGGGTTAACTTACAGTACAGATTAGCCAAGGAAATGGACCTAGAATCTATGAATTAAGGAAAGAGATTAGTACCCTGACCCAAGAAGATTTAACCATCAATGCATACTACACCAAATTCAAGGGACTTTGGGATGAATTTTCAAATTACAGGACATGTACATGTGGTCATCAAATTGAGGACTACACTATGTCTTTTCTAATGGGGCTGAATGAGACATATGTAGCTATCAAAGGGCAGATTCTCCTTATGGAACCTGTGCCTCCTCTAAGCAAAGTGTTCTCTCTTTTGCTTCAAGATGAGAAGCAGAGAACGGTGGGTGCTGGGAAGAGAGTCTTGGTTGATACATCAGCAGCTTTAGCAGCTCTAGGATCAAAGTCTGGTAATACCAAGAATTTTACTAAGCCTAAGAGTGGTAGACCACAATGCACTCATTGTGGAGCCATGGGACATGTTGTTGACAAGTGTTATAAACTGCATGGCTACCCTCCTGGGTACAAGTTCAAGAACAAGGGTGGTCAGCCTTTTGCAAACAATGTCATTGCTGCTGAAGATCATGCTAGTGAACCTATCACACTCACCAAGACTAAATATCAGCAATTGATTGGATTATTGAACTCTCAATGTCATTTTGGCACTCAAGCTCCACCAGAGTCATGTTTGAACAACACTCCTCAGGTTGCTACTGTCATTACTCAGCCTTCAATGACTGTTTCAGCCCAAGAGTTATCAGGTAGTTGCCTTTCACCTTCCCTTAAGCATTCTGTCTTCCCTTCAAGTGTCAATATTTGCTTTTCTCCTTCTCTTGAGCATTCTATTTTTTCTTCAACTGTCAATACCTCTCATATTAGTTCCTATGACTGGATTCTTGATAGTGGTGCAACTGACCACATGGTACATTCCATTCATTTTTTTACTTCTATTACTTCTTCTATTCAGATCAGCTAATGTGCCTATGGATCAAACAGCCAAGTTTAGGAGCTCAATGGGAGAGGATGTTCCAGACCCATCCTTATATAGAAGAATTATAGGGAAGCTACTCTATTTGACTCTCACCAGACCTGACATTTGTTACTCAGTGCATAAACTGAGTCAGTTTATGAGTTCTCCTAAAATTCCACACCTGCAAGCAGCTAAAGTGCTTAAGTATCTAAAGAAGACACCAGGACAGGGCTTATTTCTCTCTGCGAGTTCAGAATTAAGACTCAAAGCCTACTGTGATGCTGACTGGGCAGCTTGTCCAGACACCAGAAGGTTAGTTTCAGGATTCTGTGTTTTCCTTGGTGATTCTCTCATATCTTGGAAATGTAAAAAACAACAAGTGGTGTCTAGATCATCAGCAGAATCAGAGTATCGAGCAATGGCTACTGCCACAAGTGAGATTGTTTGGTTGTTGACCTTGCTTAGAACTTTTGGTTTAGATCACAATCAGCCAGCCTCTTTGTACTGTGACAGTAAGGCAGCTTTATATATTGCTGCAAATCCTGTGTTCCACGAAAGAACGAAGCATATAGAGGTTGACTGCCACTTTATTCGAGACAAAATTCAAGCTGGAATCATTAAGACATTCCATGTTCCTACTCAACATCAAATTGCTGATTTCTTCACAAAGGCACTTGGATATAAACAGTTCTACTTTCTTCTGTCCAAGATGAACTTAATCAACATTTATAGTTCATCTTGAGGGGAAGTGTTAAGTATTAGATAGGTTGTACATATCTTTGTTATTTGTATTTTGTACATACAGGAGTAAACTACAATAGCTTAGTATAGTTGATGATATATTGCTGTCGTTTAATACTGTACAGTTGATGAGTTAGCTAGGTTAGTTATAGATTTAATACACGTGTACAGCAGTTTGTATTGGGTGAATATTTCCGTTACTGTTTACACCTCTGTTCTCACTATATAAGAGAACAGAGTCTGATAATTTAATACAAGAAATTCATTTTTACAAGTTTACATTTCTCTCTCTCTCTATGGTTCGTATTTCCTCCATTGATAGAACCTTCGAAGCTTGTATGTGATTCAATAGTTAGGATTGTTATTGGAATTACGCAAGTCCACAATCACCTTGGCATCAAGTTCAACTTCTATCTGCTATAATACCAGCTGAATGGCTAAGTTCAACCCGTCTCTCAATGCCCATAGCTCAGCAATGTTGCTAGTAGTGAAGCCAATAGATCTCGAATAGCCTTTAATCCAATTACCTTGGCTGTCTCTAATAATGTCCCCACCCTGCCTTACCTAGGTTCCCAAAGGACGCACCATCAGTGTTGAGTTTATGCCAACCCTCCAAAGGTTTAATCCATCTAACTGGGATAACAACTTTCGGAGCTGTGAGCTTAGATTTGCTCACACAAAAGGAGTATTCAAGAGCTTGGCTTAGGCAAAGTTTATGGAGAGAGGGGTTGGGGTTGGGGATGGCATTGTCAAAAACTATCCTATTTCTGTTCTTCCACAGACATCACAAGGTGAACAAGAAAAGTGTGCTCCACGGGTTGGCAGTCTTATGCCTTGCATTGCTTAAACAGTTAGCTTGCAGCCATTCCTCAAGATTTCCGGAAAAAGTGCAAACTAACCCTGGGGGGACCTCAAGCTTCCTCCAGCAATCTCGGGCTAGTTCACAATTTCTGAGAAGGTGTAGTATTGTTTAATCTTGAGATTTACATAAAGGGCAGATTCTGTCACACATGATACCCTTAGAAGCCTGGACATCTCTTACAGGGACACTGTTGGCCATAAGAAGGTAGTAATCTTTGGTAAAATGTCTAGCTTCCATATCCATGATCCCTTAAAGATCGGGCTTGGGCTTACTCCCTTGATAGATAAAAGATAAGCTAAGTTAGTTGAGAATTCTCCATCTTTTGTATGCTTCCACATAATGGTATCCTTCCTATGGCCATAGTTTTGGATTGGGATTGCTTTGATTTTATCCTTGATGATTTCAGGGAGATCAAAGGATAAAAGCTCCCACTTCCATCTATACTCCCCACAGATATCTTCCACATTCAACATATAATCTTCCTGACTCAGTGGACCTTCAATCATTTTCCTTAGAGATTCACATTTTATCCAACTATCCAACCATACCCAGATCCTTGAACCGTTTCCAACTCCCCAACAAACTCCTTCAAGGAAAATAAGGAAGCCCAATTTGATTGCCTTCCAGTTAGGGGATGAAGGAAGCTTGTCTGGGTCCTTGGATCTTGCTCTCAAGATGGAGCAATATTTCTTCAGGAGTACTCTAGCCCAAGGTGCTCCTTGGTCCTAGTACATTCTCCAATTCAGTTTAGCAAGTAGAGCTATATTCTTGGCTTTAGATGCTTGTATCCCAAGTCCCCCTTCTTCTTTGGGTTTCACAATTTTGTTCTAGCCAACAAGGTGCATTTTTCTCTTCTCACTCGTGAATCCCCATAGAAAGTCTCTATTTATCTTGTCCAATTTGTCACATACGTGTACAGGGAGATCCACCCCTTGCATCACATGGTTAGGAATGGCAGACATGACAAATTTGATTAGGACAGCCTGTCCTGCAAATGAAAGGAACTTCGCCTTCCAACTGGCAAGTTTATTCATAACCCTTTCAGCGATGATGTTGTATTGCCTTGTACTTGCTCCTCTATGGTTTGTACGGAAGCTGAGGTATTTCCCAATGTTTGGGGTTGCCTGGATGCCCAACTTCTCACAAACTTTCTCTTTTACATAATCGCTCACATTAGCTAAGAAGTAAATGCGAGATTTTTTCATGCTGATTTTTTGGCCAAACTCGGAGCAAAACTTCTCTAGAACCTCTACCATGGCATCACACGTTGAAGTTTCAATTTTGTTAAATAGAATGATGTCTTCTGCAAAAAGAAAGTGCGAGATGCCCTCTGAAGTACACATATTTTCAATACTGGAACTACGACTAATGTTGAGAATATAAAGCTGCAATTCCTTTTTTTTTTTTTCTTTATATGTTTCACTTTTAAAGCTTTTATATATTTGCAAGTATCCTAACTTCTTCTTCTTCTTCTTCTTCTTCTTCTTCTTCTTTATATATATATATATATATATATATAACAAGTGAACCTAACATGGTAGTTGACATGATATGGTCCACATCTAGCGGACAATTTTGGACTATATAACCTCAACTATTTGTCTTATTTAACTTGGATGGTGCAATTTTAATATTTTATGTAATAGTTAACATTTTATTTTGAAGTGAGTTTGATAATTTGTTCTTTTGTTTGTATTGAAAGGAAGATAAATACAATATGATTAAGTTTTTTTTTTTTTTTTTTTTTTTTTTTTATCTTTTAATTCTATATTATGTTTTCATGTAAAAAAAGTAGCATCATATAAGGTCAACCTAGCCCTTGAAAGACCAGATTAGGGTCACAAATTTAGTACCCCATTTAGAATGACATGTTTTCTTACCCAATCCGATTGGCCCAAACACAACTAGATTGAATTCGAAACCGAACAACCCAACCCAATTGCAAGGTTTTGAGAAAAAGTATCTTTCATAGCTTAAACCAATTTATTCAAGTGATAATCCTATGACAAATGTCGCAATTCTATTCTCCTTTTACAAAATTGGCTTCGCCAATCTCCCATGTGATATTTGCTCCGTGGATTGTTTCATGATTAACCTACTTGATCGAAGGCTGGGCTAATTACATGAGTCAAGATTGGAATGGATTAGTGCAACATTTTAATACTCCCAAAGGTCATTGCTATTAACAACTATAGAGTATAGAATACAATTTTAATCAATTCCATACAAGATTCAACCTTTGAGAATACCTTCTTTCTTTTTTTTTATAGATATTTACAATATGCTACTTAATCCGCAACTTGAATCTTTTCCTTCCAAAACCCGCAAGCACTTTGTGCATAAAAATGTGCTAATTAAGTTTCAAGACTCTTGGCAACCTTTGAAAACGCCAAAAAACATTAGGCTTTGATTAGCTCACGTTCCCTATAACTCGCTCATACTAACCCAAATAAGTTTCATCAACCGCAAGGAAAATGATTTAAGATTAGTTACAACTATCCATGATTATATATTCTTATATTTTAAATAAATGCGCTATTATTAAAAAAATCTATAACTAACACATTAATTTAAAAATAATTAACAATATTTTCCCTAACTAACATCTTTTTGCAAACAATTTGCATCTATCATGCCTAAATCAATATATATATATATATATATATATATATAATAAATAGTGAAAATCAATATCTAAATTAGCATAGTTTTAGAGTGAATGGTAGTGAATCGATCCAATTAATCCAAATCTATCCAAATCTATATCTAAATCTTATTTTACATCTTAGACATCACCTCCATTTGGGTTTTAAGATTTTCCACTAAGTGCTCACCTTTTAAAAAGGACAAAGTTTGGATCCAATCACCAATAAGAAATTGATAGTTGTCTGTGTCATGTGTAATGTACATGTTGAGACTTAGATTAATGCACATGACTCACTTAATCCAAACAACCAAGTGAGTTATGTCCATTGCACATGACAGGACACATGTCATCTTTCTATTAGGAGTTAAGAGCCTTGGGCTCTAAAATTGGAACCAAACCTTTTTTTCATTTGTAAAACAAATTTCCAGTCACAACAATGGACAGAGATGAGTTTTTTTGTAAGTACTGCTAGTGGAATCCACCAAAACAGACAATTGTCTCCAGAAAACCAGAAAGGGAAATAATTTTTAACAATAATCCAAAACAGAATAGATACATGACCAAACATGCATGGAAATCAAAGATCTTTTTATATTGGCCTAGGCAAATGCATGTATACAGAAACCAACAAGAGGGCAGCAACTAAGACGTACTAGATTAATTGATTTGATTATACATCATCTTTTCCACTTGTCAATCTCTCTCGAAGTTGCACGGATAACCTTCTTGGTATTAATAATAAGCTCATCAACTAGTGCACCAATCTCATCCCTGACAACACAGAAGTTTAAAAGAATAAAGATCAGCTAAAAATCCAATGCTGGTAAACAGAGGAATACTTTTTTCTTTTTTTTCTTTTTTTTTTTTATTCTTCTCAAAGTTTAGCTCCAAATCAGTTATGAGCTCTTTCTTCCAATCTATTGTGTGATGATGTATAAGACTATTTATGTCTATTATTTAATCAAGCCACATTTTTTTTTTATAAGTAATAATTTTTTTTTTTTTTGATAAGTAATAAAGATTCATTGATACTAAAAAGAGAGAGTCACCCAAGTACACATGGAGTATACAAGGGGGAACAAATCAAAGATGAACATTACAAAAGTCAAGAAAATCCACAATAGAAGGAAAATGATGGCTTCTCCACACAGAGAACCAATCAAGTAAGGTTCGAAAAAAAAGAAGCTTAAGATCAAGCATGGAACTCTCGATGTTTTCAAAACATCTACTATTTCTCTCCTTCCCAATACACCACAACAAACAATGAGGAACGGCTTTTCAAATATCTCCATTACGATGACGACCAAAACGACCTTGCCAGCAAGCCAAAAGCCCAACAACAGACCTTGGCATAACCCAACAAACTCCAAATAAACCGAAGACCATATCCCACAACTCCATGGCAACCGGGCAATGAAGAAAAAGATGGTCAACACTTTCACAATTGCACTTGCACATATAACACTAATCCAGAATGCAAACTTTTTTTTTCCTTAAATTGTCAATAGTCAGACATTTCCCCAAAGCTGCAGTCCAAACAAGGAAAGTCACTCTAGAGAGGATCTTCTGCTTCCAAATGCTTTTTCAAGGGAAAAACTACTCACAATGGCCAACTAGAAGATGGTAATAAGCACTAACCGTGAACCCTTACTCTTATAGGGTAGCCAACAACTCTTGTCCTCCCCAATCCCCCTTACGAGAGTGTTATAAATGGAATTGATGAAGCTCCTGAAAGCTTCCAATTCACGAATATGCACCTTCCTACAAAACTAAAACTCCCAATAGAGGACTCCATTGGTGTACCTCATAAGATTCGCCATAGTTGCCTCTTTTCTACGACAAATCCTATATAATTCAGGATAGCGGTCTGCAAGAAAAGAAGTTCCACACCAATGATCTAGCCAAAACATCACCTTTAATCCATCTTCAATATCATACATAATAAAACGAGATAAAGAGTGCCACCCCCGTCTAATATTTTTCCACAAACTGACTCCATAAGGACCAGAGAAAGAACTAGAACACCAGCCACCCCAATCACAATCATACTTCACCTCAATCACTTGACGCCATAGAGCATCCCTTTCTTGCCCAAATCTCCATAACCGCTTCCCTAATAAGGCAACATTGAAGGTTCTCAGATTCCTAATCCCCAACCCACCTAAAGAGAGAGGAGTACACACCGAAGACCAATCAACCAAATGAAATTTGGGCTCATCTCCTAGACCACCCCAGAAAAAGTCTCGTTGAAGTCTAGCAATTCGATTGGCTACAGAAGCAGGAATAGGGAATAAGGAAAGGAAATAAGTAGGAAGATTAGAGAGAGTGTTTTTAATTAAAGTGACTCTACCTCCCTTGGATAAATATAATTTTTTCCAACCTGCTAATTTTCTTTCCATCCTTTCAAGAATTGGAATCCATATTGACTCGTCCTTAAATTTTTCCCCCAAAGGAAGACCCAAGTATTTCATTGGGAGGGACCCTTGTTTGCATCCTAAGACAGCCACCAAAAGATCCATATCATGAACTGACCCCACTGCCACCAGCTCTGACTTACCCAAATTTACCTTCAGACCTGACACAGCTTCAAACCAAATGAGCACCATACGGAGATTCAGCAGATGATCAATATTAACATCACAAAAAATAAGAGTATCATCAGCGAAAAGGAGATGTGAAACCATCAAAGGTCTTCCAGCAGAAACACCAACACTAAAGCCTGATAAACGACCTTCATGGACAGCCTTATCCAACATTCTACTGACGGCTTCCATAACCAACACAAATAACAAGGGGGACAAATGATCACCTTGCCGCAACCCCCTTGAACTTCCAAAAAACCCATGAGGAGTACCATTAATAAGGATAGAGAAATGAACCGTTGATACACAAAATGAAATCCATCGCCTCCACTTATCGGAAAAACCGCAACGCTCAAGCAAGTAATTAAAAAATCTCCAATTCACATGATCGAAGGCTTTCTCTATGTCCAGTTTACATAACAACCCT